>NC_084986.1:1316002-1321002 GCF_963691925.1 Scomber scombrus | reverse complement strand
TCTCTGTGTTGTGTGTGTGTGTGTGTGTGTGTGTGTGTGTACCTCTGAGGTATTTAACCTTCAGGTACTCAGAGCTGTGTGTGTGTGTGTGTGTGTGTGTGTGTGTGTGTGTGTGTGTGTGTGTGTGTGTGTGTGTGTACCTCGGAGGTATTTAACCTTCAGGTACTCAGAGCTGTGTGTGTGTGTGTGTGTGTGTGTGTGTGTGTGTGTGTGTGTTACCTCGGAGGTATTTAACCTTCAGGTACTCAGAGCTGTGTGTGTGTGTGTGTGTGTGTGTGTGTGTGTGTGTGTGTGTACCTCTGAGGTATTTAACATTCAGGTACTCAGAGCTGTGTGTGTGTGTGTGTGTGTGTGTGTGTGTGTGTCTCTGAGTGTGTACCTCTGAGGTATTTAACCTTCAGGTACTCAGAGCTGTAGTGTGTGTGTGTGTGAGTGTGTGTGTGTGTGTGTGTGTGTGTGTGTGTGTGTGTGTGTACCTCGGAGGTATTTAACCTTCAGGTACTCAGAGCTGTGTGTGTGTGTGTGTGTGTGTGTGTGTGTGTACCTCCGAGGTATTTAACCTTCAGGTACTCAGAGCTGTGTGTATGTGTGTGTGTGTGTCTCTGAGTGTGTACCTCTGAGGTATTTAACCTTCAGGTACTCAGAGCTGTGTGTGTGTGTGTGTGTGTGTGTGTGTGTGTGTGTGTGTGTGTGTGTGTACCTCGGAGGTATTTAACCTTCAGGTACTCAGAGCTGTGTGTGTGTGTGTGTGTGTGTGTGTGTGTGTACTCTGAGGTATTTAACCTTCAGGTACTCAGAGCTGTGTGTGTGTGTGTGTGTGTGTGTGTGTACCTCTGAGGTATTTAACCTTCAGGTACTCAGAGCTGTGTGTGTGTGTGTGTGTGTGTGTGTGTGTGTGTGTGTGTACCTCTGAGGTATTTAACATTCAGGTACTCAGAGCTGTGTGTGTGTGTGTGTGTGTGTGTGTGTGTGTCTCTGAGTGTGTACCTCTGAGGTATTTAACCTTCAGGTACTCAGAGCTGTGTGTATGTGTGTGTGTGTGTCTCTGAGTGTGTACCTCTGAGGTATTTAACCTTCAGGTACTCAGAGCTGTGTGTGTGTGTGTGTGTGTGTGTGTGTGTGTGTACCTCTGAGGTATTTAACCTTCAGGTACTCAGAGCTGTGTGTGTGTGTGTGTGTGTGTTGTGTGTGTGTGTGTGTGTGTGGTGTGTGTCTCTGAGTGTGTACCTCGGAGGTATTAACCTTCAGGTACTCAGAGCTGTGTGTGTGGTGTGTGTGTGTGTGTGTGTGTGTACCTCGGAGGTATTTAACCTTCAGGTACTCAGAGCTGTGTGTGTGTGTGTGTGTGTGTGTGTGTGTGTGTGTGTGTGTGTGTGTTGTGTGTGTGTGTGTGTACCTCTGAGGTATTTAACCTTCAGGTACTCAGAGCTGTGTGTGTGTGTGTGTGTGTGTTGTTGTGTGTGTGTGTGTGTACCTCTGAGGTATTTAACCTTCAGGTACTCAGAGCTGTGTGTGTGTGTGTGTGTGTGTGTGTGTGTGTGTGTGTACCTCTGAGGTATTTAACCTTCAGGTACTCAGAGCTGTGTGTGTGTGTGTGTGTGTGTGTGTGTGTGTGTGTGTGTACCTCGGAGGTATTTAACCTTCAGGTACTCAGAGCTGTGTGTGTGTGTGTGTGTGTCTCTGAGTGTGTACCTCGGAGGTATTTAACCTTCAGGTACTCAGAGCTGTGTGTGTGTGTGTGTGTGTGTGTGTGTGTGTGTACCTCGGAGGTATTTAACCTTCAGGTACTCAGAGCTGGCCTTCTGACCCAGCAGCGGGTCGTTCAGCATCACTTTAGTCTGAGCTTTGATTCCTTCGTAGAACTGACCCATCGCTACGTGACTCAGACCCTTCATGTACTGACACACCTCGTTATAGGGCTCCAGCTGCAGGCACCTCTGGGGGGGGGGGGGGGGAAGAATATACAGGGGGGGGGGGAGAATATACAGGGGGGGGAGAGAATATACAGGGGGGGGAGAGAATATACAGGGGGGGGATACAGAGAATATAAAGGGGGGGGGGGTAGATAGGTGTTAGGGTTAGATACAGAGGTTTAAATCTGATGCTTACATGCAGTCTGTGTGTGTAAGTTACAGTGTGTGTGTGTGTGTTAGTTATAGTGTGTGTCTGTATGTGTGTTAGTGTGTGTGTGTGTTAGTTACAGTGTGTGTGTGTGTTAGTTATAGTGTGTGTTAGTGTGTGTATGTGTATATATCTGTGTGTATATGTGTGTATATGTGTGTGTTAGTGTGTATATATGTGTGTTATTGTGTGTGTATGTGTGTGTATATGTGTGTTAGTGTGTGTGCGTGTGATTATATATGTGTATATATGTGTGTATATGTGTGTATATGTGTGTGTTTGTGTCTGTATGTGTTTGTGTGTATATGTGTGTGTGTTTGTGTCTGTATGTGTTGTGTGTATATGTGTGTTATTGTGTGTATATGTGTATATATGTGTGTATATGTGTGTGTATGTGTGTGTATATGTGTGTGTATATGTGTGTATATGTGTGTTATTGTGTATATGTGTGTGTATATGTGTATGTATATGTGTGTATGTGTGTGTATATGTGTTATTGTGTGTATATGTGTGTTATTGTGTATATGTGTGTATATGTGTGTGTATATGTGTGTATATGTGTGTTATTGTGTGTGTATATGTGTGTTATTGTGTGTGTATATGTGTGTTATTGTGTATATATGTGTGTATATGTGTGTATGTGTGTGTATGTGTGTGTATATGTGTTATTGTGTGTATATGTGTGTTATTGTGTAAATGTGTGTATATGTGTGTGTATATGTGTGTATATGTGTGTTATTGTGTGTGTATATGTGTGTTATTGTGTGTGTATATGTGTGTATATGTGTGTATATGTGTGTGTTAGTGTGTAGATGTGTATATATGTGTGTATATGTGTGTTATTGTGTGTATATGTGTGTTATTGTGTATATATGTGTGTATATTGTGTGTGTATGTGTGTATATGTGTATATATGTGTGTTATTGTGTAATATGTGTGTATATGTGTGTTATTGTGTATATGTGTGTATATGTGTGTGTATATGTGTGTATATGTGTGTTATTGTGTGTATATGTGTGTATGTGTGTGTATATGTGTGTATATGTGTGTCATTGTGTAACTTCCTCTCACCTTAAAGTTGCCTATAGCTTCCTGCAGGAGCCGTGGTGATACAGCATCATTCCTCTGAGCTGCAGAGACTGGATGTGGTTCTGTTCAGCATCAGAGCCTTCTGGAAACTCTCCATCGCCGACTCAAAGTCCCAGCTCTCTGAGAAGAGGAAGAGCGGAGGAGAGGAAGAGGAAGAGAGAGAGAGAGAAAAAGAGAAGGAGGACAGCGACAGGGCGGAGGGTCACACTCTCATTTCCTGTAATGACAGGAAGTTAGAAGGTGTGAAGTAAACAAACCCTGTAGGCCTGGCCGAGGCTCTTATAGGCGTCGATGAAGTCGGACTTCAGCTTCAGAGCTTCTTTAAACGTCTCGATGGCTTCCTGGGGGGGGGGGGGGCACACACAGACACACACACACACAACACACACACACACACACACACATACACACACACACACACAGACACACACACACACACACACACACACACACACACACACACACACACAGAGACACACACATACATACACACACACACACAGACACATTACACACACACACAGACACAGACACACACACACACAGACACACTCACACACAGACACACACACACACAGACACACACACACACTCACACAGAGACACAGACACAGACAGAGAGAGAGAGAGACACACACACACACACACACACAGAGACACACACACACACACACACACACACACACAGACACACACACACACACACACAGAGACACAGACACAGACAGAGAGAGAGAGAGACACACACACACACCACAGAGAGAGAGAGAGACACACACACACACACACACACAGAGACACACACACACACACACACACACACAGACACACACAGACACACACACAGACACACACACAGACACACACACACACACACACACACACACACACACAGACACAGACACAGACACAGACACAGACACACACACACACACAGACACACACAGACACACACACAGACAAACACACAGACACACACACAGACACACACACACAACACACACACACACACACACACACACAGACACAGACACAGACACAGACACAGACACAGACACAGACACACACACACACACACACACACACACACACACAGACATCTCATCGATTAAAAGTAACGACCGTCTGTGGTCTCTTTGAACTTTTTGTTCCATTCTTTGAACAGGAAGTGGTCTGTAAATGTTTGGAAAATGCAAATCAGCAGGGTGTGTGTGTGTGTGTGTGTGTGTGTGTGTGTTTGTGTGTGTGTGTGTGTGTGTGTGTGTGTACGTGGGGTATTTTCATCTATGTGTCACACAATACTGTAGAAGCTGGAGACAGTTTTCATGCTGGTCTTTGTTACTAGACACACTGTCCATTTAGATGTTACCGTAATGATTGTAATATGAAGCGTTTTTACCACAGTGTGCAAAATACAGGGAGGAGAAAAAGCAATGGGTTAGGGTTAATTAAACACACACTCTGAGATTCATGAAAGCTGAAGGTAATGTGGTGATGGTAACTGTGTCTATAAATAATATGTTTGAATGACAGGTATTAACCAGCTGTTACCATGGAGACGAGGAGACGGAGACACAGACAGAATACACACACAACAGGTTTTTTCCACCTGTGGTAATATTAGTGGTGCCATCGACTTCATCACTAATACTCTGTAACTCAATATGTTTGTTAACCTCTTCCTCTAGAAGCTCCATCAGATCACATGTCTGTGTGTGTATTAAACACAGTGCTGTCTCTGTGTTCAGTGTGTGTGTGTGTGTGTGTGTGTATGTGTGTGTGTGTGTGTG
>NC_084986.1:1306022-1315802 GCF_963691925.1 Scomber scombrus | reverse complement strand
CTGTAGGCAGGGTGTTCTTTACAGCGTCTGCTCTCTTCCTCCTCCAGACATACCGCTGTTCTTCTTTCCTTCCTCCCATCTGTCCTTCCTTATGTCCTTCCTTCTGTCCTTACTTCCTCACTCCTCCCATCTGTCCTTCCTTCCTTCCTTCCATCTGTCCTTCCTTCCTTCCTTCTGTCCTTACTTCCTTCCTTCTGTCCTTACTTCCTTCCTTCCTTCCTCCCTCCCTCCCATCTGTCCTTCCTTCCTTCCTTCCTTATGTCCTTCCTTCTGTCCTTCCTTCCTTATGTCCTTCCTTCTGTCCTTACTTCCTTCCTTCTGTCCTTCCTTCCTTCTGTCCTTCCTTCATTCCTTCCTTATGTCCTTACTTCCTTCCATCTGTCCTTCCTTCCTTCTGTCCTTCCTTCCTTATGTCCTTCCTTCTGTCCTTACTTCCATCCTTCCATATGTCCTTACTTCCTTCCTTCCATCTGTCCTTCCTTCCTTCTGTCCTTCCTTCCTTCCTTCCTTATGTCCTTATTTCCTTCCATCTGTCCTTCCTTCCTTCCTTCCATCTGTCCTTCCTTCCTTCTGTCCTTCCTTCCTTCCTTCCTTATGTCCTTACTTCCTTCCATCTGTCCTTCCTTCCTTCCTTATGTCCTTACTTCCTTCATCTGTCCTTCCTTCCATCTGTCCTTCCTTCATTCCTTCCTTATGTCACTTACTTCCTTCCATCTGTCCTTCCTTCCTTCCTTATGTCCTTCCTTCTGTCCTTACTTCCATCCTTCCTTATGTCCTTACTTCCTTCCTTCCATCTGTCCTTCCTTCCATCTGTCCTTCCTTCCTTCCTTCCTTCCTTCTTTCCTTCCTTCCTTCCACTTGTTTATATAGTTTTAAGCAAATTGGAGCCGACCTTTCTTGTGCTTTGGGTCAGTAGGTCGTGTACGTCTTGGAGTACGTTCATGGAACCCTTCAGTGTTTAGTAAGCACCTTATATTACTGTGGAAACTGAAGCCTCCGTGCCTGCTGCCACTAAGTCTTGCTGCAGGTGTTTTACAGTCAGTCGAGGGTTTCTGACCACCTGCCTCCTCAGGACTCTGGAGGCAGCTGTTGATAGCTTCCTTTTTCTGCCACGTCCAGGTAAACTCTGCTTCCAGCTGTGTCTCTAGGGACATTCAGTGCCTTTGCTATCTTATTGTATCACTTCCTTGTTTGTGCAAAGCAATGATCTCTTCTCTGAATGTTTTGGACTATTCTCTTGACTCTAATATATATTTCTAACATGCAATGAATCATCACCGTCAACAGTCCAGGTATTTCAGGGGTTCTATATAAAGCTCACCTGATGCACCTAATGAAGCCCCTGATATGTTGCATCACCTGATTGCAAATGTGTGATTTTATGAGGAATTTTATTCAGGGGGTTGATTATTTTTGAGACTGCAGTAGTCATTGAAAGTAGGATTTAATGTTGAATTTGGATAAAATCCTTGTAATATTAGTTTTATTTCACTATTTAAACTGTTCTTGTCTAATCTGTTTATTGCAAACACCTGAAAAATTTAAAATATTGCCAATAAACCTAAAATACAATGAGGGTTGAATAATTTAGATTGCTACTGTACATACAGATAAACAGATATATATATACACACAGAGTATACACACACACACACACACACAGAGTATACACACACACACACACACACACACAGACCTCTGAGATGAACAGCAGGGTTCCTCTGTGTCTGTACAGACGAGCCGACGGCTGCAGCTGAATCGCTTTGGTGAGATCAGCCAAGCTTCACTGATCCTTCCTAAAGGAGACAAGATCTACACACACACACACACACACACACACACACACACACACACACACACACACACACACACACACACACACACACACACACACTGAGTCAAGGTGCATATTCAGAAAGTCTTCCTGCAAAGTGTGGTGTGTCTTATTCACCAGTAAATACAGAGAGAGGTTGGATCTGGATATGATTATAAGAAACGCTAGGTCTGAGAGCTTTCTGCTGCTAACTCAGCGGCTAACTCAGCGGCTAACTCGGCGGCTAACTCAGCGGCTAACTCGGTGGCTAACTCAGCGGCTAACTCAGCGGCTAGCTCGGTGGCTAACTCGGCGGCTAACTCAGCGGCTAGCTCGGTGGCTAACTCGGCGGCTAACTGTAGACTGTAGTAGTAGTGTGTGCTGAATGTTTTTATACCTCTACAGCAGCAGGCGGGTTTATGCTAAGCCTAGCTCCACAATTCAAATCTAAATGGTTGAAATGCTTTTTACACCTTTTTAGAAAAATACATTTATGACCTATTTATGTGTTTAGAAGAAAATGTCTGAATTCACTTTACACAGTCTTTAAGAGGTTTAATATAAACTCAGCCTAATTGAACCACTGAGTTAATATACTGGTCCAGTTCAGTTAAATCATTACTGGACCATTAACCAGACTCACTGGTTCAGATGTAACATGTTTTATTGTGTTAATAAATGAATAACTACTGGTGCATTTAAATAAACATATTTAATAGAAAAGGTTTCTACAGTATATATTTATCATCTTATTATAACTCCTGCAGCTTCTTAGACCAACATAAAGTGAGAGTGTTTCAGTGGTTGAAGTATTGAGTCAGTTTGTTTCTTCCAGGTCAAACTGTTTAAAGTTCACAGGAAACAGGAAACAGCCCATAAAACCGCCTCAGGGGAGAAGATCCGTCTTTATTCTGAGCTGCTGAACAATGGACGCTGTTATTTATGCTCTCATGTAATAATACTCACTGTGCTCAGGGTTAGATTTATATATTTCATACTGTTTAATATTCTGTCTCTAAACTAATTCTACTAACTATCAGTCATTAATTAATAGTTGATTAATCCTTAAAATCAGTGTAAAGTAAGAATAAATATGTGTTCTGAGTTTAACATACCACAGTAAAGTGTGTTGTTAACCACCCTGCCAAATGTGAATGATTAAAAAAATTTACCAAATATATGAAATTAGGCTTCAAAGTTGTGTAAAAGTCTGCTGAAGCCCCGCCCCCTACCGAGTGTCACCTGTCAATCAAAGTCACCACCTCTACCAGAAACATGGACGCTAGGTCTGAGAGCTTTCTGCTGCTAACTCAGCTGCTAGCTCGGCGTTAGCTCGGCGGCTAACTCGGCTAACTGGCTACCTGTAGACTGTAGTAGTAGTGTGCGCTGAATGTATTTATACCTCTACAGCAGCAGGGCGGGTTTATGCTAATCATTTTAAGACCCGCCTATTAATCCAGACACAGAAATCTTGAAACACAGTTTGTGAAGCCTAGCCTGACTATCAAACTACAGGAGTGAAAACGCTCTCAGTCCTGCTCTGTTTGGGTCTGTGTTCTGGTCTGTTTGGGTCTGTGTTCTGGTCTGGTTCTGGTCCGGCTCACCTCGGCTCTCTGCTCGTAGACTTCAGGCCAGTTTGGCTCCAGAGTGATGACTCTGTTCAGCTCATAGAGAGCCAGGTCAGCGTTCTTTATATCCTGAGAGAGAGAGAGAGAGAGAGAGAGAGAGAGAGAGAGAGAGAGAGAGAGACAGAGAGAGAGGGAGAGAGAGAGAGAGAGAGACAGAGAGAGAGAGAGAGAGAGAGAGAGAGAGAGAGAGAGAGAGAGAGAGAGAGAGACAGAGAGAGAGAGGGAGAGACAGAGAGAGAGATAGAGAGAGAGAGAGACAGAGAGAGAGAGAGAGACAGAGAGAGAGAGACAGAGAGAGAGGAGAGAGAGAGAGAGAGAGAGAGAGAGAGAGAGAGAGAGGTGAGAGAGAGAGAGAGAGAGAGAGAGAGAGAGAGGGAGATAGAGAGGGGGGGGGATAAAGGTTAATATAAAGAAGAAAGGATGGGAACGCAGCATAAACGTCCTGAATCATTATATTAAAGTCGTTGTGACTATTTCAGGTTTAATAAAATGATAAAACAGACATGACTGTAAAATAAGAAAGAAGTAAAATTGCTGACGCTATAAATAATAAGTTTGAAGGGCAGGTATTAATCGGCTGTTACCATGGAGACGAGGAGACGGAGACACAATGACAGAATACACACAGGACGGAGTTTCTCTGGTAATATTAGTTTTAGTTATAACTCAATATATTAGTTAACCTCTTCCACTAAAACCTGATTTCATTTCATTCTGCTCGTCCAAACTCTCCATTAAGACAAAACCTTCATTAAATACTGCTGTTGTCCTCAAGTCAAGGAAGGAAGGAAGGGAGGAAGAAGGAAAGGAAGGAAGGAAGGAAGGAAGGGAGGTAGGGAGGGAAGAAGGAAGAAAGGGAGGAAAGGAGGGAGGAAGAAGGAAGGAAGGGAGGGAGGAAGGAATGATGGCAGGGAGGAAGAAGGAAGGAAGAAAGGGAGGAAAGGAGGGAGGAAGGAAGAAAGGGAGGAAAGGAGGGAGGAAGGAAGGAAGGAAGGAAGGAAGGGAGGGAGGAAGTATGGAAGGGAGGAAAGGAGGGAGGAAGGAAGGAAGGAAGGAAGGAAGGAAGGAAGGAAGGGAGGAAAGGAGGGAGGAAGGAAGGAAGGAAGGAAGTATGGAAGGAGGAAGGAAGGAAGGAAGGAAGGACGGAGCAAAGAAGGAAGGAGGGAGGGAGAAAGGAAAAGAGGAAGGAAGGAAGGGAAGAAGGACAGAGGAAAGAAGGAAGGGAGGATGGAAGGAAAGAAGAAAGGGGGATGGAGGAAGGAATGATGGCAGGGAGGAAGAAGGAAGGAAGGAAGGAAGGAAGGGAGGTAGGGAGGGAGGAAGGAAGAAAGAAAGGGAGGAAAGGAGGGAGGAAGGATGGAAGGAAAGAAGGGGGATGGAGGAAGGAAAGAAGGAAAGGAGGAAGGAAGGAAGGAAGGAAGGGAGGAAAGAAGGAACAGTCAAAACAGACGGGGTCAATTTGACCCGGGAGGACGACAGGAGGGTTAAATTCTACTGTCTGAACCTGTTTTCATTCACAGTTATTCTCAGTAGATCAGCTGCAAAACGCACAATAACTAAACACACTATCTATTAACTGTGCAGCTATTTACTACCTTTATATGTGATCATAGTGAATCAGACCCGTAGCTTGTTGCTGCTGCAGAGACTAACCTGGTTAAATAAATAAATAATTAACAGTCACACTGAGGCTTTGTGAGTCAGTCTGGTTGTTTATGATCCTGATAGTTTAATCTCTCTCTCTTCTTCTTCTTCTTCCTCTTTCATCTCTCAGCAGGATGAAGTTAATGTTTGACTTCAGGCTCAGTAGAGTTTTAGAGCTCAGTAGTGATGATATGTGAGGAGGAGCTTCGGATCAGAGCTTTTTGGGTTCGGCTGCTTTTTACGAGCTGCTTAAATGTTAAACTTTAACTTTCCTGTCTGAGAGGGTTAAAGATTCACTGAGGAGAAATAATAGATATAGATCTTTATTATCTTCTATCTGTATTAGTACACAATGAAACTCTGTCTGAGTACATAAAACATATAAAATACACACACACACACACACACTCTTACTTACACACACACACAAAAAACTTCAAAATATGTGTTGTTAATTTTCCAGATGATTAATAAAGGACATTTCTTCACTAATATGTTCCTTCTGTTTATATTATTTATTTTTACTTGTGTAGAACTTGTGTGACTTAAGTCTTCTTTACTTCCCTCCTTCTTTCTTTCCTCTTCCTTCTCTCCTCTTCCTTCCTTCCCTTCCTTCTTCCTCCCCCTTCTCCTCCTTCCTTCCTTCCTCCCCTGCCTTCCCTCCTTCTTCCGTCTGTCCTTCTTTCCTCCCTCCCTCCTTTCTTCCTTCTTTCCTTTCCTCCCTTCCTTCCTCCCTGATTTACTTCCTTCCTCCCTTCCTTCTTTCCTCCCTCCTTCTCTCTTTCTTTCTTCCCCCTACCTTCCTCTCTTCCTTCTTTCCTTCCTCCCTTCCTTCCTCCATCCCTCCTTTCCTTACTCCCTACCTCCTTTCCATCCTTCCTTCCTCCATCCTCCCTTCCTTCCTCCATCCCTCCTTTCCTCCCTCCCTCCCTCCTTTCCTTCCTCCCTCCCTTCCTTCCTCCCTTCCTTCCCCCCTTCCTTCCTTGACTCAAGGACAACAGGAGGGTTAATCAGGTTTATTAACTAAAGCTGAAACTATTGATTATTTACATTACTGATCACTTCCTGTATGGATCATATTCTCTTTTACTCCGTTTATGACGCTTTAAACATCTTTAAACCACTGATAAGTAAAACATACATTTCATTTAAACTTATTTACTGGTTAAACATTAAATATTAAAGCTTATAAACGTCTCTCACCTGCAGACTCTTCTTCCCGTAGGCGATTCCTCGGCCGTAGATCGCACTGACCAGCTCCGGGTCGCTCTGCACGATCAATAAATTAAACATAATTAACCAGAAACTGTTAACAGTTAAAAAGCTTTAAACACAGGTTTGGGTTATAATTTAAACTTTTAACCCTCCTGTTGTCCTCGAGTCAAGGAAGGGAGGGAGGAAGGAAAGGAGGAAGGAAGGAAGGAAGGAAGGAAGAAAGGAGGGAGGAAGGAAGGAAGAAAGGTAGGAAGAAGGAAGGAAAGGAGGGAGGAATGTAAGAAGGGCGGAAGGAAGGAATGAAAGGAGGGAGGAAGGAAAGGAAGGACGGAAAGAAGGAAGGAAGGAAGGAAGGAAAGGAGGGAGGGAGGAAGGAAGGGATGAATAAGGAAGGAAAAGAGGGAGGAAGGAAGGAAGGGAGGAAGAAGGAAGGAGAGGAGGGAGGGAGGAAGGAAAGCAGGAAGGAAGAAGGAAGGAAGGAAGGAAGGAGGGAGAGGAAGAAGGAATGAAAGAAGGGAGGAAGGAAGGAAGAATGGAGGGAAAGGAGGGAGGAAGGAAGGAAGAAAGGTAGGAAGAAGGAAGGAAAGGAGGGAGGAATGAAAGAAGGGCGGAAGGAAGGAATGAAAGGAGGGCGGAAGGAAGGAATGAAAGGAGGGAGGAAGGAAAGGAGGTAAGGAAAGGAAAGAAGGAAGGGAGGAAGGAAAGGAAGGACGGAAAGAAGGAAGGAAGGAAGGAAGGAAGGAAAGGAGGGAGGAAGGAAGGGATGAATAAGGAAGGAAAAGAGGGAGGAAGGAAGGAAGGGAGGAAGAAGGAAGGAGAGGAGGGAGGGAGGAAGGAAGGAAAGCAGGAAGGAAGAAGGAAGGAAGGAAGGAAGGAAGGAAGGAAGGAGGGAGGAAAGAAAGAGAGCAGGAGGGAGGGAGAAAGGAAGGAAGGAAGGAAGGAAAGGAGGGAGGAAGAAAGGGAGGAAAGGAAAGGAAGGAAAAGAGGGAGGAAGGAAGGAAGGGAGGAAGGAAGGAAAGGAGGGAGGAAAGAAAAAGAGAAGAAGGGAGGGAGGAAGGAAGGAAGAGAGGAAGGAAAGGAAGGAAGGAAAGGAAGGAAGGAAAGGAAGGAAGGAACAGTCAAAACAGACGGGAGGACGACAGCTGTGATTTATGTGCAGCTATTTTAATAAGAATAAAATGGTTTTAACTCATTATCCTGATTAAACTTTGACATATTTTCCTCTAATATTAAATTTAGTTCTTTTTTAATTATCAATTTGGTATAATTCCATTTAAATGAGGCCATAACTGAGCATAATGTCTTAAAATGTGTATAAAATAACATTTAAACTTTTATGTTTTTTTAACCCTCCTGTTGTCCTCGAGTCAAGGAAGGAAGGAAGGAAGGGAGGGAGGAGGAAGGAAGGAAGGAAGGGAGGGAGGAAGGGAGGGAGGAAGAAGAAGGAAGGAAGGGAGGGAGGAAGAAGGAAGGAAGGAAGGGAGGGAGGAAGAAGGAAGGGAAGAAGAAGGAAGGAAGGACGGAGGAAAGAAGGAAGGAAGGAAAGGATGGAGGAAGGAAGGGAGGAAAGGAAAGAAGGAAGGGAGAAAGGAAAGAAAGGAAGGAAGGAAGGACGGAGGAAAGAAGGAAAGGGGGGAGGAGGGAAGGTAGGAGGGAGGGAGGGAGAAAGGAAGGAAAGAAGGACAGAGGAAAGAAGGAAGGGAGGAAGGTAGGGGGGAGGAAAGAAGACGGGGTCAATTGGACCACGAAGAGGCCATAATTGATCATAATGTCTTATAATAAGTGTAAAACCTGTTTTAATAAGTGTGAATAAAGTTTTGTAACCATCTTTAAAACATAACTGAGTCATAATTTAAACTTTATTGATATAGAAACAGTGAACAGAGTGAAACTGACCTGCAGTAACAGAGAGAAGTGTTTGATGGCTTCATCATAAAGTCCGTTTCCTATCAGCACGTAGCCGATGGCTGAAACACAAACAAGCTGATGAAGACGAGGCTGACTCTTCATCACACAGGAAGTACCGTTCATCAGACAGGAAGTAGCATCATCAGACAGGAAGTAGCAGACTTACCCAGCTCCTCGTTGGTGTTTTGGTTTTCGACGGGGAACGGGATCTTCTTCTGCTCGATGAACAACTTCGCTTGATTCTGATAGAAGAAGAGGAAATGACATCAGAGAGACACAAAGATACACACACAGAGATACACACAGTAACACATAGAGTAACACACACACACAGATACACACAGAGACACACACAGTAACACACAGAGATACACACAGATACACACACAGATACACACAGTAACACATAGAGATACACACAGAGATACACACAGTAACACATAGAGTAACACACACACACAGATACACACAGAGACACACACAGTAACACACATAGAGACACACAGTAACACACACAGATACACACATAGAGACACACAGAGACACACAGAGACACACAGAGAGAGACACACACAGATACACACATAGAGACACACAGTAACACACACAGATACACACATAGAGACACACAGAGACACACAGATACACACAGAGATACACACAGTAACACACACAGTAACACACAGAGAGAGACATACACATACAGAATTTGTTTACATGATGCAAATTTAACAGAATGCAAATGTTGCTATGGCAACTATTTAAATGTTTCCAAAACAGCAACAACACAAAGCAGAAGAAGACTGATAATAATTTACATGATTTGCAAATTCACTGTTAAGTTCCTGAAAAGTGAAAATTTCATCAGTTAAAACCCAACGAGGGACATCTGATTAGTGAGTGTGTATGTGTGTGTATATGTGTGTATATGTGTGTATATGTGTGTATGTGTGTGTATATGTGTGTATGTGTGTGTATATGTGTGTATGTGTGTGTATGTGTGTGTATATATGTGTATATGTGTGTATATGTGTGTATGTGTGTGTATATATGTGTATATATGTGTATGTGTGTGTATATGTGTGTATGTGTGTGTATGTGTATATATATGTGTGTGTATATGTGTATATGTGTGTATATGTGTGTGTGTGTATATATGTGTATGTGTGTGTGTATATGTGTGCATATGTGTGTGTATATGTGTGCATATGTGTGTATGTGTGTATATGTGTGCATATGTGTGTATGTGTGTATATGTGTGTATATGTGTGTATGTGTGTATATGTGTGTGTGTATATATGTGTATGTGTGTGTATATGTGTGCATATGTGTGTATGTGTGTATATGTGTGCATATGTGTGTGTGTGTATATGTGTGTGTTTATATGTGTGTATATGTGTGTATGTGTGTGTATGTGTGTGTATATGTGTGTATGTGTGTGTATATGTGTGTATGTGTGTGTATGTGTGTGTATATATGTGTATATGTGTGTATATGTGTGTATGTGTGTGTATATATGTGTATATATGTGTATGTGTGTGTATATGTGTGTATATGTGTGTATGTGTGTAT
>NC_084986.1:1161022-1303522 GCF_963691925.1 Scomber scombrus | reverse complement strand
AAAGCAGGAAGATTCAGAGAAGAAGTTTCCTTTAACCCTCCTACTGTCCTCAGGTCAAGGAAGGGAGGAAGGGAGGAAGGGAGGAAGGAGGGAGGGAGGAAGGAAGGGAGGGAGGGAAGGAGTGGGGGAGGGAGGGAGGGAGGGAGGGAGGGAGTAAGGAGGAAAGAAGGAAGGAAGAAAGGAAAGGAGTAAGGAGGGAGGGAGGAAGGAAGGAAAGAAGGAAGGAAAGAAGGAAGGAAGGAAGGAAAGGAAAGGAGGGAGGAAGGAAGGAAGGAAAGGAAAGGAGTAAGGAGGGAGGGAGGAATGAAAAAAGGAGGAAGGAAAGAAGGAACAGTCATAGAGATGGGGTCAATTTGACCCTGGAGGACGACATGAGGGTTAAAAACCTTCAACTACTGATTCTTCTGTTCATGACTTTAATAAATCAATCAGCTGTTTGGTCCTTAAACGTCTCTCAGATCTTTACTTTACCGTCACAGAGACTAAAAAACGCAGAAATATTCACATTTAAGAAGCTAAATCAGAGAAATTTGACTTTATTTCTTTTTTTAAATGACTTTAAATGATGAATTAGTATCAGGCTACATGACGAATTTAATCTCAGCGTGTCGTTTATAATCTGGACAGTATAACTCTGTTCTGATCGCAGGTTAAACATCGATATCTTTGCAGCTGTTTCCTGTTTGCAGGATGAAGTCACTTCCTCCACCTGCCTGGTTGATGCTTCTGATAAACACAGTTTCCTTTTTAACGTTCTCACACTGATCAGAACTTCCTGTTTCTGCACTAAAAGAGACAGAAGTTCTTTGTTGTTAAAACCGGTTCTGAAGTAGTTTTACCTTTTTATTCATCTTCATAAAGGTGTTTATCACGGGTCAACTGATGGAGTCTGAGGCCGACTCTACGACAGAGTTTTATTACCATCATCGGGGCCACATGAGACTAAACTCCACTTTAAAGTCACATTAAACTCTAAATGTCGAGAATAAAGTTGAAATATCATGTCGACTTTAATCTGGACAGAACCAGCAGAACTCGATCGCTCCTCAGAAGCAGAATCAGACAGTCGGACTCAGACTCATCGGTTATACAGTCCAGATTAAAGTCGACATGACACGCTGTTTCTACTTTATTCTCGTCATTTCACGTTCGAAGTGCTGACTTTAAAGTCGGCATGTGGACTTTAATCATCCTCTCATATGAACTTAATAATAATAATAATAATGATGCTCCGTCGTAGTCATGTGATGATGGTTTAAACTTTAGGAGCAGACAGCAGTGAACCGTAGATCAGAGGTGTCAAACATGAGGTCGTAATATCACGATATTAAAGAGATGAATGTCGATGCTTTAACTAAATATTTACACTATGAGATGTTTGATAAATAATCATCAGAAATGTGGAAATAATGATAAAGTGGGTCAAAGGTCAACAATAGAACAGTCTGGTAAGTTCAGATCATTATTTTACTGTAATGCTGCATTTAACACCAGGAACAGACTCTTCTGCTGCATCACAATAAACCAACCAGTTAAACTCAGGGAGGCAAAATAATGATGAAATGAGTAAAAAGCAAATAATAGAACAACTAGAACAGCAGGAAACAACACCTACACTACATCATGACATCATTATATCCAAACTCTGAGACGATATCTGGCCTCATATCACAATATCCATTTAATAATGATATAATATCGATATATAGCCCAACAATAAGTCCTAAAAGTCATAAATACACATTTCATTATGAAGCATCTAAACCTCTGAAACACGTCTTATATTATATTATTATTATTTAAACACAACATTTCAGTAATGAGACGATTCAAAGTGCTTCAAATCAAACATTAAACACATTAAACACAGTAGAGCTGGTTGATAATATATCACAATACTTTAAACCAAATACCTTCATGACCATATATATATATATTTAAGTCTCTTTCTATTTGAGCTTTCATTATATCTACCTGAGCAGTGACAGTAAACTATTATATTATATTATATTATATTATATTATATTAATCTGACCCAAACCTGCAGACACACAGGTTCACTTTCTATTCTGCAAACATCTCAACAAACTCTCACTTCTTTAAAAACTCTAATCTGAACCTTTTCTGTTTCATTTCATTAAATTAAAGCTTTAACATCTCCACTGACATCACTGCATTAATCTACCTTATCTTATTTCCTGTCTACCTGCACATTTAAACTTATATATTATTATATTATTGTTTAGATTTGACACACTAACACACTTCCTGACTGTCACACTCCAATAAACTGACGTGTTTTTATGAATGGAGATCAGTGTTGACCTCTGGAGCTAAAAGAAAAACCCTGCAGTCAGCTTCCTCTCATATCTGCACATTAACATCATCATCATCATCATCATCATCCTCACTGACTCTTCCTCCCCTCCACCTGTCTGTAAGCTGCAGCAGTAAAAAGCCTGTTAAGTTAAGTTAAATCTGCTCTTAGCTCAGTGTTAGCAGCTCCAGCAGCAGCAGCAGCACCGGCAGCAGCTGCAGAGTGAAGCCGCTCAGAGAGGCAGTGAGAGCGGGCAGAGGAGGAGCAGCTCACCGCAGTCCGCCTGGTACTCCTCCCAGTCGGACAGCGAGCTGCAGCCCTGCTTGTGCAGCTCGTTGTTGAACAGCGTGATGGCGGAGAAGTACTCGGTACCGAGGATGACTCTGCCGAGGAAGAGCAGGGAGAGAGCAGCAGACGCAGCCCGGCTGGCAGGGGCCATGTTGTGCTACATGTGTGACGTCAGAGAGCGGAAGTTGCGCTTTTTTGGACTGCGTTTCCCAAAATGCTCTGCGGCGCGGCTGTTCTCTTTTTTTTCTTCTTCTTCTTTATTCAAGACAACTTTATTAATACTTTGAAAGGGCAATTTATTTCATTTGACAGCTCGTATAACAACACAGTCGTACACAAGGAATGAAAGGCAGATGGAAGGAAGGAAGGAAGGAAGGAAGGAAGGAAGGAAGGAAGGAAGGAAGGAAGGAAGGAAGGGAAAAGAAGACAGGAAGGAAAGAAAGAAAGACAGATGGAAGAAAGGAAAGAAGAGAAGAAAGATAGAAAGAAAGACAGATGGAAGGAAGGAAGGAAGGAAGGAAAGAAAGGAAAAGAAGAAAGATAGAAAGAAAGAAAGACAGACGGATGGAAGGAAGGATGAAAGACAGATGAAATGAAAAGAAGACAGGAAGGAAAGAAAGAAAGACAGATGGAAGGATGGAAGGAAGGAAGGAAGGAAGGAAGGAAGGATGGAAGGAAGGATGGAAGGAAGGAAGAGAAGAAAGATAGAAAGAAAGACAGATGGAAGGAAGGAAGGAAGAAAGGAAAGTGGGCCGGATTGGACTCCTCAGCGTGCCGGTTCTGGCCCACGGGCCTCATGTTTGACCCCCCTTCTTTAAAACATCATTATTTTCCCTCCCTAAAGATCCTCATGTGTGAGGGCAGCAGTGTAAAATACAAAACTAAAGAAACTGTGAAAATACATAATCATTCATCAAGGGAGGAGATAATCGTTCATTCATCGTAATCCAGGTTAAAAGTTCAATTAATGGTGATTTTGATTGTTGCCATAATCTCCCAGCTCTACTCTTACCTATAAGTTTAGAACCAATGAGGTGTGAATGAGTCTGTAGAGGCTGTAAAACATCACATTTAGACTCAATGAGACAATAAATCCATGTTTTATGATCGAAGGAAAAGCAAAGACCTGATTATTTAAACAGCACTTTCTCTGTGTGACCTAAAGGGTTAACAGCTGATACTCATTCATAAAAACCTTCATCCACTTACATGTCATTTGAACTCATTCCTTCTCTAGAACATAACGAGCTGATCTTCAAACAAAGCTTCAACTTTATTATTCTTCACCTTTTGTGTTGCTGCTCAGAAAGCGTCTCTGATGAACGACGACACACATTATTCCTTAAATGCTCGGCTGCTCTCTGTTATAAATGACTCTCTGAATGTGTAATTACACCCAAACCTGGGCTGAAGGGGCTGTATAATAAACACTAAACACTAAAGCAGACTCTAACTAATCGTTGTCAATTCATTTCATTTGACAGCTCGCACCACAACACACTCGTACACATAAATAATAACAAGATAAAACACGAAGAGTTGGCAGCTGTGTGCAAAACGTGCAAAATCTGCAAAGTCTGCAGGCTACTAGTCCAGTGGCGATTTTAGACCCTGAAATTTAATCCCAGCACCCCTAAAAATGAATAAATTATTCTTGCATTTTTTCCCTCTAAATATTAATTAATACAAATGTAATTATTTTGTGAGCCTGTCTGTTAGAGATGGACAAACTCTTATGCTACAGGTTCAAATGGTTTTATTTTAACAGGTTTAATGTACTTTGGATAGTTCTGTTATTAATATATAATCTTTCTCTCAGGGTTCATTAACTATCTTAGGGTCTTCTCTGTCTGTGATTGTTTATTCTGGACCATTATTATCATACATCGTAGTAGACCACTCTACTATGTATTCATATTTCTCTGTAATTTACGTAATTTGTCTTCGGCCTCTCTAAGACATCAAAACACTGTGATGTTTACAATCGAGGAAAGTTTGTGTTTTTGCTTCACATTCAGGTTGCCTACCAAGCCTCTGTACGCCACTTCCAGTATATGTCTACTTACACCAAAACTCTTCAATTTCCTGATTAAAAAAAGTCGCTGATTTGCTTTATGAGTGCTGATTGAAGCTCAAGGTGTGATCGATGATTGTACCTAAATACTTGAAATGATCCATGTTGTTAAGTCCAACAGGGGAAACATTAGTAGCTCCCTTCATCTGTACTATAAGTTCTTTTGTGAGATTAGAGGGGCCTCAGCTCCTAATGAGAAGTGTTCAACCCTCCTGCTAAACTACTCATTTCACTGGATAACATAAATTACAACAATAAATATCAATACATAGTAGAGTGGTATATTATAATGTAGAATAATAATGGTTCAGAATAAACAATCACAGATTTCTACAGAGAGGAAATTAACTCTGAGAGAAAGACAATATTAACCTTTGTGTCGTCCTCCCGGGTCAAATTTAACCCGTCTGTCTTGACTGTTCCTTCTCTCTTCCTTTCCTTCCTCTCTCTTTCCTCCCTTCCTTCTTTCCGTCCTCCCTCCCCCTTCTTTCCTTCCCTCCTTCCTTCTTTCCTCCCTCCTTCTCTCTTTCTTTCATCCCACCTACCTTCCTCCCTTCCTCTTTCCTCTGTCCTTCTTCCCTTCCTTCCTTCCTCCCTTCCTTCTTTCCTCCCTCCTTCTCTCTTTCTTTCCTCCCCCCTACCTTCCTCCCTTCCTCTTTCCTCTGTCCTTCTTCCCTTCCTTCCTCTCTTCCTCTCAAGGTTAGTGTCAGGTGTAAACAGGCTCAGAGTGAAGGAGAGGTCAGGCACTGTGTTATAATTAGACAATCAGTTAGCACCATCTAGTGGACAGATAGCGGTACTACATCACCTGGTGGGTGATTTAGATAGATAGATAGATAGATAGATAGATAGATAGATAGATAGATAGATAGATAGATAGATAGATAGATAGATAGATAGATAGATGGATGGATGGATGGATGGATGGATGGATGGATGGATGGATGGATGGATGGATGGATGGATGGATGGATGGATGGATGGATGGATGGATGGATGGATGGATGGATGGATGGATGGATGGATGGATGGATGGATGGATGGATGGATGGATGGATGGATGGATGGATGGATGGATGGATGGATGGATGGATGGATGGATGGATGGATGGATGGATGGATGGATGGATAGATAGATAGATAGATAGATAGATAGATAGATAGATAGATAGATAGATAGATAGATGGATGGATGGATGGATGGATGGATGGATGGATAGATAGATAGATAGATAGATAGATAGATAGATAGATAGATAGATAGATAGATAGATAGATAGATAGATAGATAGATAGATAGATACGACAGTGTAGCAGCAGCATTACACAGACACATAGTGACGATACAGTGACAATAAAAACATATAGTATAAGGATATAAAGAATAAAATAAAATAATAACAAACTATACAAACTAAAATAGCAAAATGTAAAGAGTAAACTATACATAGTAAAATAGTAAAATAGTAATAGTAAATAAAATAAAATGTAATGTGTAATGTACAGAAGTATATACAACAGATTAGCAGTGTTGATTTTAGTGCAAAGTAAATGTGCGATGTGTGTAGGTAATAAAGTGCACAGTGACTGTAAGTTATGACCAGAGTTTAGCTTTAGCTGTTATTATACAGCGTGATGGCATGAGGCAGGAAAGATTTCCTGTATCTGTCCCTTCTCTGACACTGACTGGTTTGACTGGTTTTCATGTCAAACTGATGTTTTTAAGTTATGAGGATGTGACAGCGTCCTCAGATCAGATCAACACAGACAGCAGGACTGACGAGGGAGAATGAGCAGCTTCTTCTCTCCCAGTGTTTCCTCTACACATGAAGGTGGAAAGTGTCTGTACAGTAAGTTGAGCTGAAGTCTGTTCAGCAGGTGAGAATCCTAAAATATTTCTTGATGGTGAATGATTGAGGCTCTGTGGATGTTTTTATTATTTGTTATTGTTAGTTTGATTGTATTTGTAGCTCAGCTCATTATGAAACAATGCAGAGAATGTCAGAAATGTCAAACTGGTTGTTGTTCACTTTTAAAACTCCACGTGTTAAAAACAGCCATCTAACCTAGAATCAGTACACTGTTTCAATAATGCAGCTTCAAAATCCTCTCCATATGGATTATATCTGATGGAAAAATCGTCCATTTTATTATTTGTACAGCAATTGTAGAGCTGGACTGAGACACGCATGGTCTAATGATTGCATGTGGCAGCCTCAAATCATGTCAAAGCTGCTCACATTTCAACTACTCATGTCTATTATTGTTGTCATGAAGATACATTTATTGGTTCATTGTTTACTGGTTTATTTGCACAAAATAAAAGTCAGAGAAATATAAAAATGTGAGGTAGAAACCCACTCTGGGCTAATCTTAAAACCTCACCTATAAGAGATAATACGCAATAACAATGCAAAGTGAAATAACTAAAACCTTCGATCATACCTTATTCCCCAAAGCCCTGCATTTTCCAAGTAGGTCTGTCTCTTGCCCACTTGCTTGGGTTTGGGTACAGGGGAGGGCGAGGGTGTGTGATGTAACATGCTTTTACGGGTAAACACTGTGAACCTGTTTTTGAACATTGCCTCCAGTAAAATACCTCCTTGTTAAACCCGCTCAAATACACTTCTGAAAGTGTGAAAGTGTACTCACTGATGTTCTTATACTTTCATGATTTCAGTGTTCAGTGTGTCTTTCAATATACAGCATACATTTATACACTGTGTATTTCACATGTATTTTTATTAACAAGTGTGTATATCAGCCTGATTTGGTACCTGTACCATCTACTTGTTTTTCCCCCCAAACAACGTAATAATGGACAAGTAATTGTGCATCTTCCAATATTTACAACTCTGTCAAATCTCTATCAGATACAGGCTGTGGAGAACTCAGCATATCACAACACAATCTTACGATCTTCCCGTCTCTCAAATGTTAAAATTAGGCTTTAAACTTATTGGATGAGACAAATTAGCCTACTTGAATTTTTGTCTATCAATTACATAGTATGCCCAGCTTGTTATTTGCATACACTTTTTTTCAGTTGGGTCTTTTGTGTCTTTGTTGTGTGTCATAAATTCTCCCTTAAAGTTCCCATTTTGGCATTCAGGATGAAACAAAGAAGACAGCTGTTGAGTTGGATAGCATGGATAATTAATACACTTACAATGATAATGACAAATGATCAACATCAAGAATGATAATGCTCTGTGATGTGCAGCTGGTTGTAATGAATGAGCATGTTGTTGTGTTTGTGTGAAGGTGTTTCTCTGCTATGGATCAGAGTGAGGACAGAGAGGAGGGAGTCCCTCCCTCTAAAAGCTCTCTGTGTGGGGAACATGACAGCCAGACCAAAGCTCAGAGGTGAGATGAGGATCTCTAACTGTCCATCACTGTTCTCCACTCACATCACTCCACCATCATTATTCACACTCAAAGCTCTGTGTGTGTTGTGTTGAAGGAAAAAGAAGCAGCACAGACCAGACTCTGATGGACCTGAACCTGAACCCAGCTGTATGTCCGTTAAGAGTCACATGTCCATTGATCTGCCTCTTATTTTTAAAGTACAGTAAGTCAACATCATGTTACTGTACCATGTTTGTAATGAGTGACCAGTCCATGGAGCCTCCTCTTGTTTTTAAAGCACAATATTCTCCTCAGTAAGTCAGTATGATGTTATACGTGGAGCAAAACTCATGTTATACTTTGTTTTATATTATTAGTACCATGCTTTTACGGAAAAAATACATTATAATAATAATTAAAGCTGCAAGCAGTGATGACCGGGCCCTTGCTCGCCTGTCCCTCTCCGAAAAAGTTCAAGGTCTTAAGATGATTCTGAATGAATGTGAAGTCGGTCGTATTAGATCTCTAGGAGGAGTTTGTTAAAGTATGAGGTGTGGAAATGGCAGCAAATGCCTAAATTGAAAATTTGAAACAAAATGGCCAACTTCCTGTTGGATTTAGGGTATGGGTCCAAAAGACTTTTTTGTGTGTCTTTCCATGATACATGTCTGCACCAACTTTCGGTTGTAATGAATAAGCATGTTGTTGTGTTTGTGTGAAGGTGTTTCTCTGCTATGGATCAGAGTGAGGACAGAGAGGAGGGAGTCCCTCCCTATAAAAGCTCTCTGTGTGGGGAACATGACAGCCAGACCAAAGCTCAGAGGTGAGATGAGGATCTTTAACTGTCCATCACTGTTCTCCACTCACATCACTCCACCATCATTATTCACACTCAAAGCTCTGTGTGTGTTGTGTTGAAGAACAAAGAAGCAGCACAAACCAGACTCTGCTGGACCTGGACCTGGACATGGACCAGAACCCAAGTACGTGTCCTTCAAGAGTGACTGATCAATGAATTGGCCAATTAGGTTCAACAGTGGTCAGCACTGAAGAGCTTTACTGAACCAGTGTTTTGTTTCCATCAGGATCCATCAGCAGAGACCAGATTCTCCTGAACCCAGCTGTGCGTCCATGAAGAGTGACCGGTCTATGACGAAACCGATTTACTTCAAACACGAACATCAGTCTGCTGATCAGAGGTCCGAATGTTAAATGTTTGTCTGTCATTGATTGATTGTTTGACTGACTAAAACAGATTTTACACAGGATGTCCTCATGAATACAAACACATACACTCACACACTAAAACCACAAACTTTATGTGTATAACAGTGTTTTAATCATAGACTGTATATAAGAAATGGACGTAACATCCGTGACGTCACCCATTGGTTTGTGGACTGCTGCTCGGAGGCCAATAGTATCGGATCTCAGCAGTGCCATCTTGAAAATTTCAGGTGCATGCTGGGAAAAATAAAAACAGGGATTCTACTTATATGGGCATCAGGAGGAGCATGAGGCGCCCTCCTGAACCTGTGAACCAATCAAACTGTCAATCACGACGTAGCCACGCCCTAATGCATACCCTGCTTTATCGTCACATATAAAATCAGGGAGGCCAAAATGTCCCAAATGAACATCATACTGCATTGAAGAAGGCTTTAAACTAGCGATTGAGACCATAAACACATTTTGAAAACGTTTACTGAGGTTAGAAATCAAGTGAGAAGTTGGTGAATTCTCCATTGACTTGTAT
The DNA here is from genome assembly GCF_963691925.1 of Scomber scombrus. NCBI lineage: Eukaryota > Metazoa > Chordata > Actinopteri > Scombriformes > Scombridae > Scomber > Scomber scombrus. The sequence goes on along the minus strand of NC_084986.1, from coordinate 1,293,739 downwards.
AGAGACGGAAGTCCTTTTGACACCAAAACGGTCGCCCCCTGGTGGCCTTTTGATAGAATGCAGTTTTAAGTTACTTACGCGTTGGCCTCATTTCAGAGGACCGGAACTCCCCGCCTGGTTTAAACAGAGGTACAAAGTCTTTAGAGAGACAAATGATCAGGGGTCAGACAGAACAGCCGAGTGTTTAACTGGATCCACTGTGATAGAACACAACACCTTTAACACTGAGTGTCATTATTTATTCTGAGACTTCATCTTTTCTTCACAGAGTTCATCAGCAGAGCTCAGAGGTTCTCAGTGGTCAGTCTGTCCAGCAGCATCAAACACAGCTGGACTCCATATTTATGGTGTGTAAATGTAAAGCACAGCTACTACTGCTAACTACAACAGCCACAGACTAAATACTAAACTACCATTCTGGTCCAAACAGTCTCCATGCTGCACTCTGTAGACCAGCAGCTTTTCAGTCTGTCACTGATGATCTGATGTTGACTTCTACCAGTTACATTTACATTTGATTCTGTTCCAGCTGCTGGAGGAGAACATCAGCAGGTTTGTGAAGAACGAGCTGAAGAAGATGCAGAAGGCTCTGAGTCCAGATTACCCAGAATGCTTAGAGAGTCAGAGGGAGGATGAGGAGGTGTTGGACGGTGAGGAGGAAGAGCAGAGGAGGAGCAGCAGAGAGGCATTTCTGAAGATCACACTGCACTTCCTGAGGAGAATGAAGCAGGAGGAGCTGGCTGAGCGTCTGCAGAGCAGTAAGAGGATTTTAACAGATTTAACATATTTAACTGTGACCTTTTTAGCCAACTTCATTCCAACATACTATCATATCTTTGACACATATTTGTTGGACATTATTATCTCTATTTCATTTGGTAATATTTTCATTTGTTTTGGGGGGGGTTTTCAGAGACATTTTGTACACAGTGCCAACTTAAACTCAAGTCTAACCTGAAGGAAAAGTTCCAGTGTCTGTTTGAGGGGATCGCTAAAGCAGGAAACCCAACCCTTCTGAATCAGATCTACACACCGCTCTACATCACAGAGGAAACGACTGCAGAGGTCAATGATGAACATGAGATCAGACAGATTGAAACAGCATCCAGGAAACCAGTCAGACCAGAAACAACAATCAGACAAGAAGATATCTTTAAAGCCTCACCTGGAAGAGATGAACCAATCAGAACAGTGATGACAAAGGGAGTGGCTGGCATTGGGAAAACAGTCTTAACACAGAAGTTCACTCTGGACTGGGCTGAAGACAAAGCCAACCAGGACATACACTTCACATTTCCATTCACTTTCAGAGACCTGAATGTGCTGAAAGAGAAAAAGTACAGCTTGGTGGAACTTGTTCATCACTTCTTTACTGAAACCAAAGAAGCAGGAATCTGCAGGTTTGAAGAGTTCCAGGTTGTGTTCATCTTTGACGGTCTGGATGAGTGTCGACTTCCTCTGGACTTCCACAACACTGAGATCCTGACTGATGTTACAGAGTCCACCTCAGTGGATGTGCTGCTGACAAACCTCATCAGGGGGAAACTGCTTCCCTCTGCTCGCCTCTGGATAACCACACGACCTGCAGCAGCCAATCAGATCCCTCCTGAGTGTGTTGGCATGGTGACAGAGGTCAGAGGGTTCACTGACCCACAGAAGGAGGAGTACTTCAGGAAGAGATTCAGAGATGAGGAGCACGCCAGAACCATCATCTCCCACATCAAGACATCACGAAGCCTCCACATCATGTGCCACATCCCAGTCTTCTGCTGGATCACTGCTACAGTTCTGGAGGTTGTGTTGAAAAGCAGAGATGGAGGAGAGCTGCCCAAGACCCTGACTGAGATGTACATCCACTTCCTGGTGGTTCAGTCCAAACTGAAGAAGGTCAAGTATGATGGAGGAGCTGGGACAGATCCACACTGGAGTCCAGACAGCAGGATGATGATTGAGTCTCTGGGAAAACTGGCTTTTGAGCAGCTGCAGAAAGGCAACCTGATCTTCTATGAATCAGACCTGACAGAGTGTGGCATTGATATCAGAGCAGCCTCAGTGTGCTCAGGAGTGTTCACACAGGTCTTTAAAGAGGAGAGAGGGCTGTACCAGGACAAGGTGTTCTGCTTTGTCCATCTGAGTGTTCAGGAGTTTCTGGCTGCTCTTCATGTCCATCTGACATTCATCAAGTCCGGAGTCAATCTGCTGGCAGAAGAACAAACAACATCCTGGTTGTCTAAAGTCTTTAAAGAGAAAAATAATCTAAAACATCTCTACCAGACGTCTGTGGACGAGGCTTTAAAGAGTCCAAATGGACACCTGGACTTGTTCCTCCGCTTCCTCCTGGGTCTTTCAATGAAGACCAACCAGACTTACCTAAATGGTCTGCTGAAAAAGACAGGAAGAAGCTTCCACACAAATCAGGTGATAGTTGAGTACATCAAGAAGAAGATCAGTGAGAATGTGTCTGCAGAAAGAAGCATCAATCTGTTCCACTGTCTGAATGAACTGAATGATCGTTCTCTAGTGGAGGAGATCCAACAGTACCTGAGATCAGGAAGTCTCTCCACAGATTTACTGTCTCCTGCTCAGTGGTCAGCTCTGGGCTTCATCTTACTGTCATCAGAAAAAGATCTGGATGTGTTTGACCTGAAGAAATACTCTGCTTCAGAGGAGGCTCTTCTGAGGCTGCTGCCAGTGGTCAAAGCTTCAAATACAGCTATGTGTGTAGATAACTAACTGGATATATTCATTTCAAATATGTTATGTAACATTTATGTATTACAAGTAAAACACTGTTCTAATTCGCTCTTTAGGCTGACTGAATGTAACCTGTCAGAGAGAAGCTGTGCAGCTCTGTCCTCAGTTCTCAGCTCCCAGTCCTCTAGTCTGAGAGAGCTGGACCTGAGTAACAACAACCTGCAGGATTCAGGAATGAAGATTCTGTCTGCTGGACTGGAGAGTCCACACTGTACACTGGAAACTCTCAGGTTAGGATACAGTGTGACACTGGTTTTAAAGAGACATGTGCCTTGAGCTGTATTGACTTTAAAACAGAGTACACCAAAACAAGCTCATAATCACATTACATTTAAGAGTAGAGGTTTCAAATAAATATGTGTATGATGAGGCTGACAAACACAAACATTCACTCTGTCATGTGTGCATTTTTTCTTCAGACTGAGCGACTGTAACTTCTCAGATATAAGCTGTGCAGCTCTGTCCTCAGTTCTCAGCTCCCAGTCCTCTAGTCTGAGAGATCTGGACCTGGGTAACAACAACCTGCAGGATTCAGGAGTGAAGCAGCTTTCTGCTGGACTGGAGAGTCCACACTGTACACTGGAAACTCTCAGGTCAGAATCTTTTGTTAACTAATATATCTTTTATGATGTGATGCTGTCAGACATTGAGTGGTTGTTGCTGCCTCCTCCATTGTTTTCATGGAGGCAACTCAGCTGCAGCACATAGAAAGAGAGGTTGACTGCCCCTCTAATTAATGTACACAGTTATGTGCAGCTGTAGTCTGAGTTGATGTTGGTTCAACTTCTTCAACTTGCCACCAAGGGGCGGCTGTGCCTAGAGCGGTCGTCCTCCAAATGGAAGATTGGCGGTTCGGTTCCTCCTCCAGTCCAGCTAGCCGCCGAGTTAGCAGCCGAGTTAGCAGCCGAGTTAGCCACCGAGCTAGCAGCTGAGTTAGCAGCAGAAAGCTGTCAGACCTAGCGTCGATGTTTCTGGTAGAGTCGGTGACTTTGATTGACAGGTGACACGTGGTAGGGGGCGGGGCTTCAGTGGACTCGGCGGGAACGCCCACAGCGTTTGGGAGAAGAGAAATAGGCAGACTTTTACAAAACTTTGAAGCCTAATTTCATATATTTGGCGATTTTTTTAATCATTTAAATTTGGCAGGGTGGTTAACAACCCTTTTCTGTGGTATGTCAAACTCAGAACACATATTTATTCTCACTTTACACAGACTTCAATGGTTTACTCTGTAAGTAGGATTAATGCATATTGTGTCTGACCTGCATATATAAATTGTGAATCAACCAGATGTTAAGATGTTAAGATTTCCACTGATATAGCTCTCTGTGAGTTCTTGCATGATATGAATTCCAGAGAGAGAAAGAGACAGGCAAAAGACATGACAAATGTAATTATTTTATAAGGTCTTTGACATGTGACTTAAACTAAAATTCCTCTTCAGACTGAGTGGCTGTAACCTCTCAGAGAGAAGCTGTACAGCTCTGCCCTCAGTTCTCATTTCCCAGTCCTCCTGTCTGAGAGATCTGGACCTGAGTAACAACAACCTGCAGGATTCAGGAACGAAGATTCTGTCTGCTGGATTGGAGAGTCCACACTGTACACTGGAAACTCTCAGGTCAGGTTAAAGCTGATTGTAAAGTGTGACACTGGTTTTAGAGACCCATTTTCCTTGAAATTACACCACCTCTTTAAAAAAAACCTACTTATTTAAACAGCGTATAACAAAGCAAGCTCATAATTACACTACTTTAAAGACCAGTAATTTCAAATATGTACATCTCTGTTAAAGCTGACTGACAAACACAACCATTCACAGATACACATACAGAAGCTAATCATTAGCCAAATAAAACATGAGTATTAATCATATTTTAATTATAAAGAAGGCTGTTTTAAATTTTCTCTTCAGGCTGACTGTCTGTAACCTCTCGGAGAGAAGCTGTGCAGCTCTGTCCTCAGTTCTCAGCTCCCAGTCCTCTAGTCTGAGAGATCTGGACCTGAGTAACAACAACCTGCAGGATTCAGGAGTGAAGCAGCTTTCTGCTGGATTGGAGAGTCCACACTGTACACTTGAAACCCTCAGGTCAGGATTATGGTGATCATATATTATAAAGGTGTCATCATGGCCTGAAAAAAAAGGCAATCTGCATTTAAATTAACCCTTTTTAAGCAACACCATTAAAACAATGTTTAAAAAAGGTAATCATCCCACATGTGTTAATCTGTATCGCAGTTTACGGATGAACCCAAACATGGGCCAACACACATGTAGCTCCTATATGAAACTATAATATAATAAAATAGAATATAATGATTAAAGGAAAACATGGATACCAATTATATTAAATATGAAAAGCAGTGTTATCGCATGTGTATGTTTCCTCTTCAGGCTGACTGACTGTAATCTCTCAGAGAGAAGCTGTGCAGCTCTGTCCTCAGTTCTCAGCTCCCAGTCCTCTAGTCTGAGAGATCTGGACCTGAGTAACAACAACCTGCAGGATTCAGGAGTGAAGCAGCTTTCTGCTGGACTGGAGAGTCCACACTGTACACTGGAAACTCTCAGGTCAGAATCTTTTTGTTAACTACTTTATCTTTTATGCTGTGAATGTAATTTAAACGTATCACCAACATTTTCTGAATTCCAGTCTGTCAGGATGTCTGATCACAGAGGAAGGCTGTGCTTCTCTGGCCTCAGCTCTGAACTCCAACCCCTCCCATCTGAGAGAGCTGGACCTGAGCTACAATCATCCAGGAGACTCAGGAGAGAAGCTTCTGTCTGATGGACTGAAGGATCCACACTGGAGACTGGACACTCTCAGGTATGGAGAGATGAATTTCAGCCTGTTTCTGTGTCACTCTTACAAACTGAGGAACACTGCTTCATGTTGAACAGCAGTTAGGACTCATGTTGGATAGAAAATCATTCTGACCGTGTTTCTTCCTCCAGGGTGGACCATGGTGGAGAGCACAGGTTAAAACCTGGTCTGAAGAAGTGTAAGTGTGGATTGAATTTGATTCATGACAACTAAACAGTACACAGTCAGTTTCTCTTTAAATACAAAGTTGGTCTTTGTGGTATTTATTCATTAAAACATTACTGACAAAATGTGTCATCATGAAACTTTATAGAAATGAACAACAGATCAGAAGTTAAACAGAGAATAAATCCATCAGGTGTGTCAGATGATAAACTGCTGCTGTGTTGTTTCTTCTTCTCTTCATCAGATTTCTGTGAACTCACACTGGACACAAACACAGTACACAGAAAACTCAAACTATCTGAAAACAACAGGAAGGTGACATGTGTGGAGGAGGTTCAGTCATATCCTGATCATCCAGACAGATTTGACAACTGGGTTCAGCTGCTGTGTAGAAATGGTCTGACTGGTCGCTGTTACTGGGAGGTCGAGTGGAGAGGGGGAATTAATATATCAGTGAGTTACAGAGGAATCAGCAGGAAAGAATACAGTGATGACAGCAGGTTTGGAAGAAACGGTCAGTCCTGGAGTCTGAACTGCTCTGATGGTGGTTACTCTGTTTGTCACAATAGCAGAGGAACATACATCCCCTCCTCCTCCTCCTCCTCCTCCTCCTCTGTCTCTAACAGAGTAGCAGTGTATGTGGACTGTCCTGCTGGCACTCTGTCCTTCTACAGAGTCTCCTCTGACACACTGATCCACCTCCACACCTTCAACACCACATTCACTGAACCCCTGTGTCCTGGGTTTGGGTTCAGTCTTCGTCCTGGTGCCTCAGTGTCTCTGTGTCCTCTGTCTTAGGGAGAGTCTCCTCCTGTGGAGACAAACAGTCACACTGCTGACTGAAGACAGCTGCTGAAATCACTGTTCACTCTGTTCAGCAGTGAACAATAGAAACAGGAAGTGACAGCAGCTTCCTGTGTTTAAATGTTGATGGTGGACGAGGTTTCACTCTGGTTTCATTTGGATCAATGACTGTTATTTAATGTCAGGATAATGATAAAATAAATATTTGTGTTTTTTGTCATTTTAGGTTGACTCCCTCATTCCAGGGACATTTCCTGGGGAGTGTTTTATGTCAGTGTGTGGCATGCATTAATATATTGGTTAAACTTTTCAGCAAGACATAAACCAGATATAATAGAGCCTGAGCATTCAAAGTAAAACTCTAGCATTAGCGGGACCACCTCCTTTTCCTGCCCTCTTATTGGGAAAGTGTCTTACTCTAATGCCCAGACTTGCTGTAGGGCTTGTCCACCAGGCACTTGCTTGCTGACTGCCATTTTAGGTCTGGATCTAGGACAACCGGGTTTAGGTAGCTTATCCCTACAGTTACTGCTCTGTAAAGTTTCTGGCACTACTCTTAATCTGACCTCTGTCTTGGGACTCATTTGCCCTGGATGACCCTTTTAGGAACTACTACTCCTGAAACAGGTTGAAGGTTCATGGGAGTACCCAAATAACTATTCCCCTACTAACACGTAACGTTTAGAGAACGTTAGCATTTGATTCTCTAAAGGTTAGGTTATAACCAAACCAAGAACTAACATTTAGAGAACGTTCCCTCTGGTTATACAGAAACCTAACAAAGCCTAACGTTTCGGGAACCACAGAACCACAACGTTCTGCTGTGGTTGCACTGTTTACATCCACACAATGTTATATCTGGTGTTTTTTTGGTTGATCTGAGAACGAAGACTTTTAGAGCTGACAAATCCTGTTTCATTGATATTTAACACTTAGGCTACTAATTTGCATGTAGCCTATGCAATGTGCCTTTAGATAGATAGATAGATAGATAGATAGATAGATAGATAGATAGATAGATAGATAGATAGATAGATAGATAGATAGATAGATAGATAGATACTTATTCATATATATACTTATATATACTTAGCAAGAGAAACCCCTCAGGGATCCCTGATGGAACCATGAGGAGGCCGCAACGAAGTCCACAGCCAAATACCTACGGTAAGGTCCTGAAAAGTCGGCTCGAACATCGGAACTTGATATCGTATGTTAATAGGGTTTAGTCCTGGTGAGCAGTCTGTTTCCAGTTTTGCACCAGGTTTCAGATCAAAACTACCTGCTTTCAATGCCAGGGGATAGTAAATCCACCCAACTTTGTCATGTAAACCTTCTGAAAACCTTACTATGCTTGTGCATCACAGGTTGCCACTAGTTGTGAGGACCAGAAAAGGCCCCTGTTAAACCAGTTCCAATGGGAGCAACTCTGCTATTTTCTCCTCTGTATAGGAGGAAGATGGGGTTACACCATCTGTTGAGAGCTTGTCGCTTGGCCAGTTAAAAAAACTCTGAAGTGCTGAAAAGTCTGGAGTTTCTGTCTGAGGAGAGGTGTACTGAATTGTCTCACCTTATCAGTAGTTACCTGTGTTTGTTTAAGGTCATACACATTTGATAGAGCATGATATTGATGTAGGTGAGACGCAGCCAATCTGCCAGTGCTTTTATCAGGTGTCAGAGGAGAAACTTCTTCTAGCTGGAAGTCACACTGTTTACTGGTTGATGAGTCTGAAAAGAGCCCAATGTTTTGTACTGATTATCGTGAGGTAAATGGGGTCCATAAACCAGATGCTTATCCACTGCAGCATATTGAGGATAGAGTTTATTATTTACTGTGTAACCTCTGTTGCCCTCTATCTCTCTTCTTAAATACTTCTCCCTTGAAAGACCTCGGAACGTTTTTAAATAATTGCTTAAGACTCACCTCTTTGCATTGCCTTTTAATCCTAGATGAGCTTGACATCCTGACTTTTATTGTGTAATTATATTTTGCTTTTATCTATTGTGTTTTTATAGTTTATCTAATGTGTTTTTTATGGTTCATCTTACTCATAATTGTTCTTTAATTGTATCTTGTATTTTAAGCTTGTACAACACTTTGATGAGCTGAGGTGGTTTTAAATGTGTTGTATAAATAAACTTTGACTTGACTTCTCCAGGAGCCGGAGTTGCAGGTTTTATGATACTTAGATGAATACTGTTAATGTTTGACTGGTTGTTATTTCCAAAGTTCAGAGTTCTTTTATTTCCTTAAAGATTTTGCTTTGAAGATGAATACATAGAGTTGGGTCTGCATGTGAATTCACAGAGTTTTAAAAACTTTTCCAGTTTTAAGCTCGTTGGCTTTTCGCAGATTATTTCTACCGTCAAAAGGTAAAGTAACTAATAGTTTTCCACCATTTAATAGTCGCTGTGATTAATAACTTTGTTGAACATTGATGGACTTTTTAAAAAGTTATTATTTATTTACTTTTCTTAGTTTAAGATAAGACTAGTTTGGGTTAATGATAGTTTAAAGTTTGTTTTGTAAAATATTTTCTTGGAAGCTTGCAAATCTGTAAATAAATTGACTGGATGTTTTGCAGCAGTTGGATCACTGGCACACATCTGCATGTCATTAACCTGGGCCTGTCAGAAGGCACAGGCACCAACCAAAATTCAGCAAAAATATTCAATGCAATGATTTCTGTCTTAAATACTGCAGAAATAATCTTGTAATTTTATACATTTGTGCATTTAACTAGCCAGAATGCTAAAGCAACACAAACAGTAAAATCAACAGCATCCAGCATCTTTCTGATATAAATCTGAATCAGTGACAAATGCAATACAACATGTTTCTGGAATCGTATAAAGTATAAACTTAACATTTATTTTCATTTACAGATGTTACATGTATTGTCTTATTTTTTCTTTGTCTTTGAGTTTTTGCTGTAGATGATTAACATAATTTACTGTGCAGCATCAAGGTTTAAGGTTCAATATTAAGTTGATTCAACCATAAAAATAAATAACTAAAACCATAGAACCTTTCAATATCATGACCATCCATCACTGATTAATGAACATAACACATAAAGATTAGATAACATTCAGTAGTCAGCATTAAATATAATACATGTTGATTTGTAATCTCCTCTCAGATAAATGAGATATTGTATTTAAGTGTGACTGAAAGGAAAAAAAATGACACTGATCTTTATAGAATAGAATAGAAAGCGTTATTGTCATTATATTAAACATGTAATGAGATTAAAGGTGCTACTCCATTTGTACTTTTAAAACAAGAAAAAGCAAGACAACCAGATAGAAACAAGCAACACGACCAGCAAAAAAAAAAAAAAAAGACTGTTACCTTCCTCAAATCAATACATGAAACTAAGAGAAATGACATAATTCCACCATGTTTTCTAAACAGTTTTATCTTGCTTCACAGTTTAATGGTTTAATGGCACTGACTCGAGAATTAGTGCCACCAACTGTTTATCTCTTATTCACACAGCAGTATTGGATGGAAACAAGCATCCACAATATTTTTCTTAGACGATATTCAGCAAATTCGGTTAAAATATGCTCTATGTTTGGATGGAAACCTGACTCAAGACTGCTACAGAAATAATCATTGTTATGATGGTGTGACTGCTTCCTTAGATTGAAAGGGAAAAAGCATCATCTGCTGATGGAGAATTACACATTCTAACTGTCAGCTCAGTCAAATATAATATTGAAGCGAAACACGTTAATGAGAGGACACTATTGTGTGATATGCAGCTGGTTGTAATGAATGAGCATGTTGTTGTGTTTGTGTGAAGGTGTTTCTCTGCTATGGATCAGAGTGAGGACAGAGAGGAGGGAGTCCCTCCCTCTAAAAGCTCTCTGTGTGGGGAACATGACAGCCAGACCAAAGCTCAGAGGTGAGATGAGGATCTCTAACTGTCCATCACTGTTCTCCACTCACATCACTCCACCATCATTATTCACACTCAAAGCTCTGTGTGTGTTGTGTTGAAGCCCAGAGAAGCAGCACAGACCAGACTCTGCTGGACCTGGACCAGAACCTGGACTTAAACGTAAACCTGGACTTAAACATAAAGTTAAACCTGGATCCAAACCCAGCTCTGTGTCCATGAAGAGTGACCGGTCAATGGGTCAACCTCGTGACTTCAAACCTGGACAGAAGTCTGATGATCAAAGGTACGAAGTGCTCCATAGTTCTTCTAGAGGTCAAACATTCCACAGAGCATATTTAAGGGCTTATATTTATTTGAACGAGACACTAAATGTTGTATTTATATAATGTCTTGTTTTTGGAGGTTGATCCATCCAGATCCTTTTGGATCCAGTTCTGTGTCCATGAAGAGTGACCGGTCAATGGGTCAACCTCGTGACTTCAAACATGGACAGAAGTCTGATGATCAAAGGTAAGAATTCAGTTTTTATCCAGAAAGAATTTTATTTAACACATGTATTTATACTTTGTTCTATCAGGATTAAAATGCAAAGATGAGACAACACTGCATCCAACGCTGTTAATGAAGAGCACTACACAAACTGCAATACAAACTACAAAAAATGCAAACTCATTTCGGCTGCTTGTGTCCGCGATCTCATTCTTTCGGTCACTACCCAAAGCTGGTGACCATAGGTGGGGGTTGGGATGTAGACTCACTGGTAAATTGAGAGCTTTGCCTTCAGGCTCAGCTCTTTCTTCACCAGGAAGGTCATCACTGCTGATGCTGCACCGATCCGCCTGTCAATCTCATGCTCCCTCTTACCCTCACTGTGAAGAAGACCCCCAGATACTTAAACTCCTCCGCTTGGGGCAGAAAGTCCCTCCCAAACCTGAGGGGGCAATCCACCTTTTTCTGGCAGAGCACCATGGACTCAGATTTGGAGGTGCTGACGTTCATCCCGACCGCTTCACATTTGGCCTCAAACCTCCCCAGTGTGCGTTGCACGTCATGGTGTATTGAGGCCAACAGAACCACATCACCAGCGAGGCAATTCTGAGGTCCCCAAATTGGACTTTTCATGGAGGCTGACTAGAGTGATCCCCTAATAGTTGGAACACACCGTCCGGTCCCCTTTTTTAAAATGTGGACCACTATCCCGGTCTACCAGTCCATGGGTACTGTCCCTGACCTCCATGACAGCCCCACAATGTCCAATGTCAATGTCCAGAGCCCCCCCAAACAGGGATATGGGTGAAGATTTTCTTGCCACTGTCGCCAAGTGCTTGCTCATGTGGGAATGTTGGGTCTCTTTAAAATTTAAATTTTTGCTTCAGTGACCACCCGCACTGCTGCCTTTTTGGCCAGCCAGTACCCATCTGCTGCATCCGGAGACCTCTGAGCCAGCCACTGGTATCCACCAGCGGGTTCTCAGGTTGCCTCTCCGACAGGCACCAATGACCTTCTGGCCACAACTCTGAGCAGCCGCCTCCACAACTGAGGTCTTGAACATGGTCAACTGAGACTCCATGTCCTCAACCTCCCAAGGAATGCAGGAGAAGTTCCTCTGCAGGTCAGAGTTGAAGATCTCACAGACGGGGGCCTCCTCCAGGCGTTCCCAGATCACCCACACTACTCATTTAGGTTTCCCAGGCCCCCCCCACCTGATCCAACTCACCACCAGGTGGTGATCAGTTGACAGCTCTGGTCCTCTCTTCACCCAAGTGTCCAAACATACTGCCACAGGTCGGATGACACAACTATGAAGTCGATCATCGACCATTGGCCTAAGGTGTTCTGGTACCACATACATTCATGAACACCCTTATACCTGAACATGGTGTTCGTTATGGCCAATCCATGACTGCCACAGAAGTGTAATAACAATACACTGCTCGCATTCAGATCAGACAGGCCATTCCTCCCAATCACCCCCTTTCCAGGTTTCTCCATTGTTGCCCATGTGGGTGTTGAAGTCCCCCAAGAGAAAAATGGAGTCAGCAGGCCTCGCCCCTTCTAGGACCCTGCTCAGAGAGTCCACGAAGGTGTGGTACTCTAAACTGTTGGTCGGTGCATATGAACAGACAACAGTCAGAGTCATCCTCCCAGCAACATAAAGTTGTAAGGAGGCGACCCTCTCGTTCCAAGGAGAGAACTCCAACACTGCTATGCTCAGCCGGGGATACACATGCCTATGCCCACGCCTCTGCCCAATGCCCGATCGACATCGCACCCTACCCCCCGACTTTATCCCTGCAGGTGGTGGGCACACAGGGCGGCGGCTCCATGCTGTTTCTTCAGGCTGTGCCTGACTTGGCCGCATGAAAGGCCACCAGACCCTCGCCGGTGAGCTCCCCTCCCAGGCCTGGCTCCAGGAGAGTGCCCCATCTCCCTATTCGGGGCGAAATTTCCACTACTCTCTTGTGTCACTTCATTTGGGATTGATTGAATCATTCTTAGTCTGGCCCCTCACCTACCAATTTACATACCATAAAACCAATACTGTCCTGAGGACATTTTACACATTTACATTCACCACACACACTTTTAAACATTAACTGGTATTATGAAGTGACTCGTACCTGAAAAATAGTCTTTGAAAGATACACAGACACAAAATGTAATCACATCATGTGTGTAAGGTAAGAATAAACATATACTGTATATCTTTACAATGATTCAATATTGTTGAGTAGACTGTAACGTCCACATGTAATACTTGACTCAGTTCAATTCAATTATTGTATCATATCCAAAATCAGAGGTGCAATTATTGTGTTCCCCTTGGGTATCATAATAAAACAACACAAGAGATTGTTAAGGTAGGTCTTCATGTAGGTCATTTATAGACATTTAACACATGAAACTGTACAAGACACTGTAATAAAATATTTTTTTGTGATTAAAAAAACTTTTTCCACAGACTTCAGAAGCAGAGCTCAAAGGTTCCCAGTCGTCAGTCTGCCAAGCAGCATCAACAAGACCTGACCTCGATATTTATGGTGTGTAAATGTACAAGCATATGCTGGGATGATTGTCAGTCAGAACTGAAAAGCCTCTTGAACAAAAGATGAAACACTTGCCTCTAACTAAGCCCTTCTTAATATACCATGAACTGGACAACTAAATCTTCACAGACAACGATTTCTGCTGATTTAAAATTGAATACTATTATGTTCCAGCTACTTGAGGCCAATGTTATCAATTTTGCGAAGAAAGAGCTGAAGAAGATGCAGAAGGCTCTGAGTCCAGATGACCCAGAATGCTTAGAGAGTCAGAGTGAGGATGAGGAAGTGTTGGATGGTAAGGACGAGGAGCAGAGGAGGAGCAGAAGAGAGGCATTTCTGAAGATCACACTGCACTTCCTGAGGAGAATGAAGCAGGAGGAGCTGGCTGAGCGTCTGCAGAGCAGTAAGAGGATTTTAACAGATTTAACATGATGGAGAGGAAATGGAGGCAACATGGGAGAGGTTTATATTTCAAACTCTGCTGTTAATATGATGCACACATCTGCATCAGATATATGAACTGAAAACAGTTGTAGAAAACAGTAGAAACTGTTTGTCTACAACTGATAACCTCAACAGATTTCCAAATAGAAAATGGTTGAATTGTAATGTTTCCATTAATCGGGTTTACAAGAACCAACACATTTTTATTTGTATTTTGTTTATTTAGGAACTGCAGGTGCAGCTCTCTCCTGTCAGCATAAACTCAAGTCTAACCTGAAGGAGAAGTTCCAGTGTCTGTTTGAGGGGATCGCTAAAGCAGGAAACCCAACCCTTCTGAATCAGATCTACACACCGCTCTACATCACAGAGGGAGGGACTGCAGAGGTCAATGATGAACATGAGATCAGACAGATTGAAACAGCATCCAGGAAACCAGACAGACCAGAAACAACAATCAGACAAGAAGACATCTTTAAAGCCTCACCTGGAAGAGATGAACCAATCAGAACAGTGATGACAAAGGGAGTGGCTGGCATTGGGAAAACAGTCTTAACACAGAAGTTCACTCTGGACTGGGCTGAAGACAAAGCCAACCAGGACATACACTTCACATTTCCATTCACTTTCAGACAGCTGAATGTGGTGAAAGACAAAAAGTACAGCTTGGTGGAACTTGTTCATCACTTCTTTACTGAAACCAAAGAAGCAGGAATCTACAGGTTTGAAGAGTTCCAGGTTGTGTTCATCTTTGACGGTCTGGATGAGTGTCGACTTCCTCTGGACTTCCACAACACTGAGATCCTGACTGATGTTACAGAGTCCACCTCAGTGGATGTGCTGCTGACAAACCTCATAAGGGGGAAACTGCTTCCCTCTGCTCGCCTCTGGATAACCACACGACCTGCAGCAGCCAATCAGATCCCTCCTGAGTGTGTCGGCATGGTGACAGAGGTCAGAGGGTTCACTGACCCACAGAAGGAGGAATACTTCAGGAAGAGATTCAGAGATAAGGAGCAAGCCAGCACCATCATCTCCCACATCAAGACATCACGAAGCCTCCACATCATGTGCCACATCCCAGTCTTCTGCTGGATCACTGCTACAGTTCTGGAGGTTGTGTTGAAAAGCAGAGAGAGAAGAGAGCTGCCCAAGACCCTGACTGAGATGTACATCCACTTCCTGGTGGTTCAGTCCAAACTGAAGAACATCAAGTATGATGGAAAAGCTGGGACAGATCCACACTGGAGTCCAGAGAGCAGGAAGATGATTGAGTCTCTGGGAAAACTGGCTTTTGAGCAGCTGCAGAAAGGCAACCTGATCTTCTATGAATTAGACCTGACAGAGTGTGGCATTGATATCAGAGCAGCCTCGGTGTACTCAGGAGTGTTCACACAGGTCTTTAAAGAGGAGACAGGGCTGTACCAGGACAAGGTGTTCTGCTTCGTCCATCTGAGTGTTCAGGAGTTTCTGGCTGCTCTTCATGTCCATCTGACATTCATCAACTCTGGAGTCAATCTGCTGGCAAAAGAACAAACAACATCCCCGTTGTCTAAAGTCTTTAAAGACAAACTTAAACTAAAACATCTCCATCAGACCTCTGTTGACAAGGCCTTAAAGAGTCCAAATGGACACCTGGACTTGTTCCTCCGCTTCCTCCTGGGCCTTTCACTGCAGACCAATCAGACTCTCCTACGAGGTCTGCTGACACAGACAGGAAGTAGCTCAAAGACCAATCAGGAAACCACCAAATACATCAAGAAGAAGATCAGTGAGAATCTGTCTCTAGAGAGAAGCATTAATCTGTTCCACTGTCTGAATGAACTGAATGATCGTTCTCTAGTGGAGGAGATCCAACAGTACCTGAGATCAGGAAGTCTCTCCACAGATAAACTGTCTCCTGCTCAGTGGTCAGCTCTGGGCTTCATCTTACTGTCATCAGAAAAAGATCTGAATGTGTTTGACCTGAAGAAATACTCTGCTTCAGAGGAGGCTCTTCTGAGGCTGCTGCCAGTGGTCAAAGCCTCCAACAAAGCTCTGTAAGTGGATGGATTGCTAGATTAGTAGTTGCTCACTATTTGATTATAAACATTATCAAGAAAGGTTTGTTTCATGAAAGAAATCAAACTTCTTTATTATGTGTATTACTAATCCCTCTTTAGGCTGAGTGGCTGTAACCTTTCAAAGGGAAGCTGTGAAACTCTGTCCTCAGTTCTCAGCTCCCAGTCCTCTAGTCTGAGAGAGCTGGACATGAGTAACAACAACCTGCAGGATTCAGGAGTGAAGCTGTTGTCTGTTGGACTGGAGAGTCCACACTGTACACTGGAAACTCTCAGGTGAGGATTTAGAAGTTTGTAAAATGTGTATAAATCAGTTATATAGCCAGTCCACTATTATAGGTCCTTGTTGATCACATATGAACTCCTGAATAGATTAGCCCTTCTTGGGCTAAAGGGCCATGGATGTGCTTCAAGTGTTTTCAGAAAAAGAGCAGCTGTCAGTACAGCTCCGTTATTTTTTATGTAAACATTATGACGTGAAGAAAGGACAGTAGGCACTGCTGAATGCACACAGCTATGTGATGCTGCTGTCATCAATTCATTCACTGTGGCTTACCTTGTGACCATGGCAACCACATAAACTAAAGTAAGGGAAACAATATGACAACTAATTTTACTGGTATCGGGGTTCCTTGATATACAACTCTTCACCAGCAAAGACAAAATATATTCAATCTGTATTAATGATATTAATGAATGTTCAAGCTTCAGGGTTTCATTACACAATAAGGGTTAATAAGGGTTTTGCAGAACCTCCGTTGTCTGCTCAAAGCTGAGCTGAAATGAGCTTATTTCTATCTACTTGTATTTGAAAATTCAGTTCAGCCAAATCCTCTGACCGTTCCTGATCGTGACGCAAAAGGCAGGACTCTGAGGTTTATTTCATATATCAGTTGCTATGTCAAATATGAATACCAGAACAATGACTTACTGTAACTGAGGGTTGTTGCTCTCACACAGAGCTTCTTGTAACATCAATAAGTCTGGTAAGAGACAACAGAGACGTATCATTGTGCCTCTCAGAGAACCATGAATACAAATAAGCTGAAGATGTATTTCTTTTCTATGGCAGTAAATGCAAGTGACAGTAACGTTAACATGATTAGCATCAGGACTATGGCTATGTACTGACACTACCCCATACAACCAGGGAGCCTACCGTAGTAAAGCTGTTAGCTTAGCTACAACACAGGTAGCCCCCGGAACCTTTTGCAAAGGGCCATCTCCAGCACGGACACAGAGTCTAACGGCAGTAACTCATGGTTAGCTCTGACTAACAGCTCTACAACACAATTTATGTTACACTGAGCTATGGTCAGTTAGTTACTTGATCTGTTAATAGGTTATTTTGCAAGCAAACCAACTAATGATCTCCACATAGAAGTTAGAGTAAACCGAAATTTAAAAAGGAGTGAAGTATTAAAGCTGCAGTCGGTAACTTTGAGGAGAGAGAGGACTTAGCGTCAAATTTGAAGAAGTACAACTTTCAGATACCTCCCCCTCCCTCTCCGCTGCATTCCTGCTCTACCTCCAAAGTCCCTCCCCCAGAGGAGGCTGACGTGCACGCGACCCGGTATGCTGTTTTGGGTCACGGAGGTATCGGTAGTTTTGTCCTCGCTGATTGTTGTTGCTGCGCCATTACTTTCTCTACGCTCCTGAAGCCGCTCTCCCGAGCTGAGGAGGAAGGGGGAGGGGCTGTGCACATGCGCAGTGATTGACAGCTGTCAGACACTCCATCAGACACCATCCTGGATCTGATTGGTTCTTGTTGACCTGTCGCGGTGGATTCTAGCAATTTGCCAATTTGCAATGGGAGCAATAGATGGGGCTAAATGAGCCTGTTTTTTTTTTGTTTTGTTTTTTTACATATTACTAGTTTCATGTAATGCTGTCTTTACATAGTGACAGTCTTAGCAAATATGACAAAAAGTTACTTTTATAAGACTTACCAACTGCAGCTTTAATGATTTCTACTGATATAGCTAGCAGTCAGTTCCTGTATGAATTCCAGAGAAACACACAGGAGAATGACATGACCAAGGCTGAATTAATTTACAAAGGGGCTTTTGTAATATGTAATGAGTTTAATATTCAACAAAAAAAATTTCTTCAGGCTTACTGGCTGTAACCTCTCAGAGAGAAGCTGTGCAGCTCTGTCCTCAGTTCTCAGCTCCCAGTCCTCTAGTCTGAGAGATCTGGACCTGAGTAACAACAACCTTCAGAATTCAGGAGTGAAGCAGCTTTCTGCTGGACTGGAGAATCAAGAATGTACACTGGAAACTCTCAGGTCAGAAATATGGTTAAATGTATCTTTATCTTTTAAACATGTTAATGTATTACCCAAAATGTTGCAGCACAAACTTTTTTGTATTTCCAGTCTGTCAGCATGTCTGATCACAGAGGAAGGCTGTGCTTCTCTGGCTTCAGCTCTGCGCTCCAACCCCTCCCATCTGAGAGAGCTGGACCTGAGCTACAATCATCCAGGAGACTCAGGAGAGAAGCTTTTGTCTGCTGGACTAAAGGATCCACACTGGAGACTGGACACTCTCAGGTATGGACAGACAAAATGAGATCATACACTGCAGTTGTGTCATAACCAGCATATTTCATGTCTCTTCAAGAGACTGCAGCCTAGATTTCAAATAAGTCATTACAGCTTGAATTTGAACTTTTCACCCCAAGTTCAAAGAACAAAAGTTCAAATTTTTAATAAAACAGATACTGATGATTATGATGATTATGGTTAAATTAAAGGAAGAACTTAAATCAACAACTGTATACAAAGAAGGAATCATATACATTGTTGTTAGATACATTCCAGAAAACATAGCCATGTGTATAATGTATTTTGCAATTCCTCTTTCATAGTAGTAGTAGTAGAAGTCTCTAACTAATACAATAACTAGAGAGGTGGGTTTAGCTTTCATGTTAAATGGCTAAAATTGCTGATTCAAATGCTACTGGAGCTCTGGTGTTCCAGGTGTGACTTTAGTTACAACACAATTACCTAAAGACTGCGAAATAACCTGTGAGTTATTTACAGTCAAAAGATGAGCATGCATTTGCATAAAGGGATGCCCAGATGGATTTAAAATGATTTAAGTTATTAAATGTTCCTGCTTTAATCATCTTCCTCCAGGATGGAACCTGCTGGAGAAAAGTGGTTAAAACCTGGCCTGAAGAAGTGTAAGTGTGGCCTCATGATATTATTCATTCATATCATATCAGCAAGAGATGCCTCTCCAAATTGGTCATTCTAAATCATTAATACATACTGCAATATAATTTGAAAACATTTTGTTGTGCAATTTTTAAACCTTTTTGAAAATACCAATTAGTAAAGTTTATAAAAAAAAATTATACATTATTGCTGTTGTTTCTTCTTCTCTTCATCAGATTTCTGTGAACTCACACTGGACACAAACACAGCAAACATATACCTCAAACTGTCTGACAACAACAGGAAGGTGACACTGGTAGAGAAGAAGCAGTCATATCCTTATCATCCAGACAGATTTGACTGCTGTCAGCTGCTGTGTAGTAATGGTCTGACTGGTCGCTGTTACTGGGAGGTCGAGTGGAGAGGAGAGGTTGATATATCAGTGAGTTACAGAGGAATCAACAGGAGAGGACAGACTGCTGACTGCAAGTTTGGATTTAACGATCAGTCCTGGAGTCTGTTCTGCTCTGACAATGATGGTGGTTACTCTGTCCGTCACAATGAGAAAGTAACACACATCTCCTCCTCCTCCTCCTCCTCCTCTGTCTGTAACAGAGTAGCAGTGTATGTGGACTGTCCTGCTGGCACTCTGTCCTTCTACAGAGTCTCCTCTGACACACTGATCCACCTCCACACCTTCTACACCACATTCACTGAACCTCTGTATGTTGGGTTTGGGTTTAGGTATGGGGTGGAGACATTGATGCTGTCAGTGGAATCCTCAGTGTCTCTCTGTTCTCTGTAGGAGGGAAAGTCTCCCCATAGAGAAACACTGCTGATTTAAGTATCCCTGTCTTCTAGAAATTGCATTTAACCCTCCTGTTGTCCTCGAGTCAAGAAAGGAAGGGAGGGAGGAAGGATGGTTGGAAGGGAGGAAGAATGAAGGAAAGGAGGGAGGGATGGAGGGAGGGAGGAAGGAAGGAAGGAAGGTAGGAGGGAAGAAGGAAAGATGGAGGAAAGAAGGAAGGAAGGAAGGAAGGGGGAAGGAAAGAAAGAGAGAAGGAGGGAGGGAGGAAAAAAGGAAGGAAGGGAGGAAGGAAAGGAAGGAAGGAAGGTAGGAAAGACAGAACGACCACCTGGTCTACGTCTTTTATCAACATAATCAGGAAATGCAAAGTCACATGATGATCTGCAGTATCAAATTCAACCCTAAAAAGAGTGTTGTCATGATTAGTAAATCCAAGGATCTGAAGCTAAATCTTCCTTACTTTCTTATGGCAGATCAGGTGCTAAATGTGGTGGGTAGAGTAAAATATTTGGGTCACACCAGGGATGATTTTTGTAATAATGACGATGTGCAATTCCAGAGTTGCAAAATGTACAAAGTAATATGCTGGCACACAAATTTCATATGTGTATGGATGATCCAACACAGCTCTTTTTCAATTTTCTTTTTGATGCATTCAGAAGTTTGCTTAAGCTTCCAAAATGGTTCCAAGTGCAAGTCATAAGTTTGAGTCAATGTCCCCACCTTTCATACTTTGTTAAAGAATGTTATGTACAAATGTATTTCTTAATCAATACTGCTATGACTCTGTATATATATCTGTACTGTCTTGTTGTTGTATTGTCATTTTAATTTTTTATTTTGTTTATTTTATTGATATGGACCTGTATGAATGTGTCCGAAATAAAGTTTTCTTCTTTCACTTATCTTAACCTGAATGCTTCTGTTGCCTAGACAGGCTGGGATTCAGGATGTGAACCTCAGTTTGCAGTGATCAGTGCTGAGGTAAAATGAACAAACAGATCCAAATGCTGATTCTCAGGAGGGTTTGATATGTATAAGTCTGTACTGGTACACAGGCTGCTGCTTCCGGGAAGCAGCCATATATTCACACTCTATCACGAAATACAGAGCAGGTGGACCCAAATGCAGAGACTGCAGGCTGAAAAAAAGCACTTCATTCTGGGAGAGAAGCAAAGAGGTAGTAGTCCAAGACTCAAACATAGCAGTGTATACACACAGAACAAAACAGAGGATCCAACAGAACAGAACAAAGACTTAAATACACAAGGACTGATTACAAAACAGGCCACAGGTGAGTAAAACAAGACACAGGTGAAGCACATAAGGAAATCAACAAAGGCGAGAAATAACAGGAAATAAAGATAACAGAAAGGAGGAGAAACATTTCAAAATAAAACAGGAACTAAAACACAAACAGAAGTTCAGGCAGGATGTGACACACCCCAAAGTCCGACAATATCAGTTAGTTAGTTTTATATGTCACCAGACGAGCTGCCAGGGATAAAAATGAAAACATTACAAACTTAAACTGTATTAAACTTAATTGAGTACTATGTGACAACGTTACTTTAAGCAGTGGAGTTAATGACATGACAGAGTGACACATCTTTCTCCCTTGGTTATCACTGTAGCTGTATGTGCTCGCCTTGCTGCATCACACATATGCTAACCTGCTGCTCGTATGCCAGAGAATACAAGAGGCCGATTGGAGGCTCGCCATATTCAATAATGCACCAGAGTCAGACAGTGTTTAGACTGTGAGCTTAGCACCTTGATAATTATGCTTATATTAGATATTTCTGCTAACACTGACTTTCATGTCAGGAGATTGTCTTATGGATGCATAATGTACATAATAATATACATCACACATGGCAAACTCCCTGTTTTCTGCTCTGTTATGTACAGTGATAAAATAATTAATTTGATTATTCTTAATAAAGGAAACTGGATTCGAAATACAAAGTTTAAGTTGAATTTTTTTAGCTTGTACAAGCGGAGCGTTTCACAAATGCAACAACAAGAGTTACAGGAGGAAAAGCTTCTCGAGGAGCGTGATCAGAGAGGCTTTATGCTGGACGGTCCCAGCCCCCCCTCACAACTGGCAGACATAGATAACACGTAACGGTTTCTCAGTTCCCGTAATCAGTAGACATGTAAAAATCCCCCTGCCTCTTGACCTTTTTCGCACCTTCTCCTTTTTGCTACAGTAACTTCAGTTTTAGGTAAAACAAGAAGTAACACATGTCAAGAATAGTTATATAGAAATAGGAACCCACACTGCATGTTTCAAGACATCTGAATTACATCATAATCCTAATTTTTATAACATACAGGACAATCAATGAGTAGGTGTGGTTAAATTGTTTTAAGGCAAAGAACCACCCGATGTAAAGAAGAGTGTGGTTTGCCTCTACTACCTCTACTAAGTGGAGCTTTTTAAACTTTCTGCTCTCCAGGTGTTAAGGTGTGTGATATGCTGGAAAAGATTCTTACCATCTTGGCCGAACATCTACTCACCTGGATTGTTGGCGTTCATATTTGCTGTAATGACTTTTCCAACCAGTATTCAGAATTACTAAAACTGAGTGATGGACAAAAAAGCAGAAACAAACGCAGTCCTCACAGAGAAGCCATGATATATTTTATTTATTAAGTAGTAGTTTAATAATCTGATACAGTACAACAATTACCGTGAAATAAAAAGTCTATTATCATGTGTTTTATAAAGTGAATATGTAAAAAATGTCTCTCTGAAAAAACAAATATGAAGTTATTCACCAAATTATAGTTGCTTCTTTGTGCTGGACGGATTTCTGGATTAAAGTTTGATGAAGAGTTTTTATCAGTCAGGTGTGGTGATGGTGGGTCATGTTGGGCCTTGAGAGTACGGGGAATGTACAGAATATAAAGACATCAGGAGGGTTCAGAAAAGTCATGAACATCTTATAAACTTCTGTAACTGTATACCTGCTTAAATACAATCATCTGCTCTGTATCTGTGATTGTAAAGTAAAACTCTAAAATCCACAACAAGTCTGTCAGGTTTTCTGCTTTTAGACTTTTATAACAGTTAGTTCATACAAGCAGGTTTAGACCTCTTTAACACTGTATTTTTCAAACTGAAATAAATGTACATTTGTAAAAACAAGTAGGATGAAACAAATATATTTTTTCGGAAATGTGCCCCCTGACTTTTATTTCACTTAATGACATCTAACAGCTGCTAGATGCTGCTCCAAGAAAACTTTACTGAAGTGAATATCAGAGTCAACACAGTTTTTACACATCAATTCAGTCCAGAGGAGATCATTTCACTACTTCTAATAGAAACTATATTCTGACATTAAAGCACAGTCAGTGATCCAAATGAAACCAGAGTGAAACCTCGTCCACCATCAACATTTAAACACAGGAAGCTGCTGTCACTTCCTGTTTCTATTGTTCACTGGTGAACAGAGTGAACAGTGATTTCAGAAGCTGTCTTCAGTCAGCAGTGTGACTGTTTGTCTCCATAGGAGGAGACTCTCCCTCAGACAGAGGACACACAGACAATGAGGAATCAGAAGAGACCATAAACCCAGCATACAGAGGTTCAGTGAATGTGGTGTTGAAGGTGTGGAGGTGGATCAGTGTGTCAGAGGAGACTCTGTAGAAGGACAGAGTGCCAGCAGGACAGTCCACATACACTGCTACTCTGTGAGAGACAGAGGAGGAGGAGGAGTAGGAGCTCTTGTGCCAGAAATTGTAACAATTATAAAAACAGCTCATATTCCAGGACTGATCATTTCTTCCAAACAGGCAGTTCGTATGGTTTCTTTTCCTGTTGATTCCTCTGTAAGTCACCACTATGTCAACATCACCTCTCGACTCAACCTCCCAGTAACAGCGACCAGTCAGAACATTACTACACAGCAGCTGAGGCCAGAAGTCAAATCTGTCTGCATGATCAGGATATGACTGATCCTCCTCCACACATGTCACTTTCCTGTTGTTGTCAGACAGTTTGAGTCTTCTGTGTACTGTGTTTGTGTCCAGTGTGAGTTCACAGAAATCTGATGAAGAGAAGAAGAAACAACACAGCAGCAGTTTATCATCTGACACACCTGATGGATTTATTCTCTTTTTAAGCCTGCAGTATGGACATAACATAAAAATCAATGTTGTTACAAACAAGACTTAGCCAAACAATTCACACAGTGCTGATTAAGTTTATCATTTTCAATTTCAGGATTTTAACTCTCATGTTGGGACCGACATTCCTACACTGGCCATTAATCATGCAGCTCTTCTAGACTTTCCAAAAGTTACAGGACCAAATGGATCAAATTCTGATGGTGAAACGAGTCATTTTGCAGGGATTATATAACAGTCAGCTCAACTGTTTTTGCACCTGCAACAGTAGGTTGTGGCCAGTGGTGTACTGGCCATCTGGTTCTGTATATGGAAATGAATGTATATTTATGACTCCAGCTAGTGTATGGATGTATGCGAGTGAATGGATCATTGAATGTTTGTGATAGAGTGCTGGGATGTGTGACTGAATCTATATTTATGACAGAATGAATGTTTTGGTAGGTTGACATGGTGATGTGGTGAGAGTGAGGTGATGTGAGGTGATGTGATCCTATGATGGAGGGTTGGGGGCGGTATGGATGTATATTTATAGCAGCATATGTGTAGGATCATCCAGTGTCAGTCTGTGTTTATTCCATCACTGTCTTTTAACCTGATGTACGTTTGTACTGCATGTTGTTTTTATTGCATGTCATCTATGTGCTGCAACTTCCTCCCTATCTCCGAGACAAACTTCTCCCTATTGGAGACCAATAAAGTAACCTAACCTACTGGGACAAATCCCAGTGGCCTGGTGGACCTTCAAAACATATCCATTTTTACCAGCCCTCTCTGTGTGCCCTTAATTCGGGGTGTATATGAGAGCATGCTCCATGCCAGCTGAGTGCCCAGGAGGAGGGGGAGACAAAAGTCCCGCATTCCAGCTTTAACTTCTGATCTGTTGTTCATTTCTATAAAGTGTCATGATGACACATTTTGTCAGTAATGTTTTAATGAATAAATACCACAAAGACCAACTTTGTATTTAAAGAGAAACTGACTGTGTGCTGTTTAGTTGTCATGAATCAAATTCAATCCACACTTACACTTCTCCAGACCAGGTTTTAACCTGTGCTCTCCACCATGGTCCACCCTGGAGGAAGAAACACAGTGAGAATGATTTTCTATCCAACATGAGTCCTAACTGCTGTTCAACATGAAGCAGTGTTCCTCAGTTTGTCAGAGTGACACAGAAACAGGCTGAAACTCATCTCTCCATACCTGAGAGTGTCCAGTCTCCAGTGTGGATCCTCCAGTCCAGCAGCCAGAAGCTTCTCTCCTGATTCTCCTGGATGATTGTAGCTCAGGTCCAGCTCTCTCAGATGGGAGGGGTTGGAGCTCAGAGCTGAGGCCAGAGAAGCACAGCCTTCCTCTGTGATCAGACATCCTGAAAGACTGGAAATAAGAAAACAGACAACTCAAAAAATCATGGTAGCAGAAAAATCTTAAAGATGTTTACCCTCTTCTAACATGAACCATATATCAACATAAGAATCCTGACCTGAGAGATTCCAGTACACAATGTGGACTCTCCAGTCCAACAGAAAGCTGCTTCACTCCTGAATCCTGCAGGTCGTTGTTACTCAGGTCCAGATCTCTCAGACTAGAGGACTGGGAGCTGAGAACTGAGGACAGAGCTGCACAGCTTCTCTCTGAGAGGTTACAGACAGTCAGCCTGTAGAAGAAAAGTAAATATCAAGTTATAAAATGTAATATGATTATACACCTGTTTTATAAAATAAAATAATTTTAATAAGTATGTTTGAAAACTGGGTGTATGATTTTAAATAAAACCAAATATAACTCAAGGAAAATGGCTATTCAAAACCAGTCACACTTTACAATCGACTGAATCCTGACCTGAGAGTTTTCAGTGTATGTTGACTCTCCAGTCCAGTAGATAGTACTTCCACTCTTCCATCCTGCAGGTTGTTGTTACTCAGGTCCAGCTCTCTCAGGCTAGAGGACTGGGAGCTGAGAACTGTGGACAGAGCTGCACAACTTCCCTCTGTGAGGTTGCAGCCAGTAAGCCTGAAGAATAACATCACTTTAATATTAAACATATCAAATATTTTAAAAGCACCTTATAACGTTTACACTTAGGTAGGCACACCTAGCACATTTGTTATAGTTTGTTTATTTGTAAACATTTATTTGTAATAATGAAATCCTGAAGCCTGAAACTTAATTAATATCATTAATACAGATTGAATATGTTTTGTCTTTGCTGGTGAAGAGATATATATCAAGGAACTCTGAAACCAGTCAAATTAGTTCTCGTATTGTCTCCCTCACTGTATTTATGTGGTTGCCATAGTAACAAGGCAAGCCATGGTGCCACCTGTGCTTTCTTTACTTCTGCTCCAGCTGAGTCATCATGTTTACATAAAAAATAATTTGGCGGTATTGACAGTCGCTTTCTTTCTGATAGCACTTGAAGAAGGGCTAATCCACCCAGGAGTCCATATTTGGTCAACAAGGATCTGTGAAAGTGTACTGGCTATGTAACTGACTTATAAACATTTTACCAACTTCTGAACCCTGACCTGAGAGTTTCCAGTGTACAGTGTGGACTCTCCAATCCAGCAGACAGCTCCTTCATTCCTGAATCCTTCAGGTTGTTGTTACTCAGGTCCAGATCTCTCAGACTAGAGGACTGGGAGCTGAGAACTGAGGACAGAGCTGCACAGCTTCTCTTTGAGAGGTCACAGCCACTCAGCCTAAAGAAGGATTAGTAATGAACATAATAAGTTAGACTTCTCTTCCATGAAACAAACTTTTCTTGATATTGTTTATAATCAAATAGTGGGCAACTACTAATCTAGTCATCCATCCACTTACAGAGCTTTTGTCGAAGCTTTGACCACTGGCAGCAGCATCAGAAGAGTCTTATCTGAATTACAGTATTTCTTCAAGTCAAACACATCCAGATCTTTTTCCGATGACAGTAAGATGGAGACCAGAGCTGACCACTGAGCAGGGGACAGTTTCCATCTGCGGGCGCTTGTATAAGTCAGGTAGTGTTGGATCTCCTTCACAAGAGACCGACCACTAAGTTCAGACAGACAGAGCAACAGACTGATGCTTCTCTCTGCAGACAGATTCTCACCGATCTTCTTCTTGATGTACTCGACTGTTTCCTGATTGGTCTGTGAGCTACTTCCTGTCTGTGTCAGCAGACCTCGTAGGAGAGTCTGATTGGTCTGCAGTGAAAGACCCAAGAGGAACTGAAGTATCAAGTCCTGGTGTCCATTTGGACTCTTTAAGGCCTCGTCCACAGCACGTTGGTAGAGATGTTTTAAATCAAGTTTTCCCTTAAAGACTTTAGACAACTGGGATGTTGTTTGTTCTTCTGCCAGCAGATTGACTCCAGACTTGATGAATGTCAGATGGACATGAAGAGCAGCCAGAAACTCCTGAACACTCAGATGGACGAAGCAGAACACCCTGTCCTGGTACAGCCCTCTCTCCTCTTTAAAGACCTGTGTGAACACTGAGGCTGCTCTGACATTGATGCCACACTCTGTCAGGTCTGATTCATAGAAGATCAGGTTGCCTTTCTGCAGCTGCTCAAAAGCCAGTTTTCCCAGAGACTCAATCATCTTCCTGCTCTCTGGACTCCAGTGTGGATCTGTCTCAGCTCCTCCATGATACGTAACAGTCTTCCTTTTAGATTGAAGCACCAGGAAGTGGATGTACATCTCAGTCAGGGTCTTGGGCAGCTCTCCTCCCTCTCCGCTTTTCAACACATCCTCCAGAACAGTAGCAGTGATCCAGCAGAAGACTGGGATGTGGCACGTGAAATGGAGGCTTCGTGATGTCTTGATGTGGGAGATGATGGTGCTGGCCTTCTCCTCATCTCTGAATCTCTTCCTGAAGTACTCCTCCTTCTGTGGGTCAGTGAAGCCTCTGACCTCTGTCACCATGTCGACATAGCAAGGAGGGATCTGATTGGCTGCTACAGGTCGTGTGGTTATCCAGAGGCGAGCAGAGGGAAGCAGTTTCCCCATGATGAGGTTTGTCAGCAGCACATCCAGTGAGGTGGACTCTGTAACATCAGTCAGGATCTCATTGTTGTGGAAGTCCAGAGGAAGTCGACACTCATCCAGACCGTCAAAGATGAACACAACCTGGAACTCTTCAAACCTGCAGATTCCTGCTTCTTCACTTTCAGAAAAGAAGTGATGAACAAGTTCCACCAAGCTGTACTTTTTCTTTTTCAGCACATTCAGCTCTCTGAAAGTGAATGGAAATGTGAAGTGTATGTCCTGGTTGGCTTTGTCTTCAGCCCAGTCCAGAGTGAACTTATGTGTTAAGACTGTTTTCCCAATGCCAGCCACTCCCTTTGTCATCACTGTTCTGATTGGTTCATCTCTTCCAGGTGAGGCTTTAAAGATGTCTTCTTGTCTGATTGTTGTTTCTGGTCTGTCTGGTTTCCTGGATGCTGTTTCAATCTGTCTGATCTCATGTTCATCATGGACCTCTGCAGTCCCTCCCTCTGTGAGGTAGAGCTTTATGTCAATCTGATTCGGAGGTGTTGGGTTTCCTGCTTTAGCAATTGCCTGAAACAGACACTGGAACTTCTCCTTCAGGTTAGACTTCACTTTGCGCTGGTACTCAGCAAGAATCTCTGAAGGAATAAACAAGTGACATAGATGAGACGATGTGATAGAAAATATGAATCATAAAATAATTTTCTTATCATGTGGGATCTATTCAGCTCAATGGAGTTGCATATCCTTATTTGGAGTTTCATGGTATTATGGAAAGATAACTTAATACTTAATAACTTAATAAGATTAAACATGTCTGATTAGGTGCCAGTATAGTTCATCAGAACTGTTTGTTTGTTGGATGGCTTAACAACATTGAAACTCCATCATCCCAAACCTTTCCCACATCAGAACATTTTCTTGGATTGTTCTGAACGTGACTGTCCAACATTCACATCCACTTTACACAGTGATTCCTCAAGTTTGTGGAGGTGAGAAACTTCTCTCATAAAGTATAATGGGTTTGATTGTTGGTTTTGGAGCAATCCAACAAAAAATTGAGGATCTAGCAGTAAAAATTGTACGAGTAACAAAAGCCAAAAATGTGTGCTTTGTCTGTACATCTGTGACTTCCCACCAGTCAGAACTTACGACTTTTGGATGAGAAGAGAAACACCCTGAAGAATCTAAAACAAGTCCATTGCAGGTTGACATCACATTTTGAATCTTTCTATGACTTACCTGCAGGTTCTGGGATGGTGTTTGACAAATGTTCCACTAGATCATTCCTATGGACCTTTCCCAAAATCACGCTGGTCACTTTAATAGTGTTAATACAGTAGCTCTTGAACATCTGATCCACAGTGTCCATTCTGTCTGCATTCTCCAGTTGACACTTTGGGATTGATTTGAAGCCATCAACGCCCCCCCGCTGCCACAGGTGCCACTTGAATTCTTTAAAGTCGTCAGATCCCAAATCCCTCAAACAATCCAAGAGGACCTCTTTAAGTGTTGCCATCTTTTGTCCTGCTAAGGTTTAAAAAGGTATGACAAAAAATAGTATTTAATAAACCATTACACATTATTACACATTATTTTTTTGATTACTCACACAAACACTTATGCATTGAATTATATTATTAAATGTTGATGTTATTATTATTATTATTATTATTATTATTATTATTATTATTATAACCGATGTTTCCTGACAAAGCATAATACAACTGTTAATGAAATGATTTAGTTGCAGATTAATTTAATGATTCTTTTGTTAATATTGGACCTAGTTAGTCATTAGTGGAACTATGTCCTGATTTGGACACGCTCCACTGATATTGTCTGAGTTGGTCACATCTGGTCTGAGGCACTTTCTGGTCTTTTTGCTGGGATTATTGTTGCTGACTGACACCAAAGTGTAAGTACAACTACATATACACTAAATTTAATTTAATTAAATGTACTTGTCCAGGTACTACATGAAAGTAACTTTAATTTCAATTCATTTCAATCAATTCACTTTAATGGTCATTTCTTATGCAGGTACATAAAAACGAAATATTGTTTCACAAGTTAAAAACACTTTAAAAGAGAGAACAGTGCAACTTGAATTCAACTTGTCAGTTAAAATTAAGACACTATATGAATAAATATTCCATAAATAGTTAATAAATAAGTGCTAAGTTAGTTATACAATTAAGTGCATAGTGGATAGGACAGGCAGCCAGTGATTATTGTGAGTATTGTTGTGCATTCAGTAGTCTGACAGTCAATCAGAGTCTGACACAGCGTAAAAAATGATAACTGATGACAACTTTTTGTGTGTGTCTGTGTACATGTGTTAAACCTGCAGTATAAATAAACATATTTTCATTTAAACTCTTGCCAAACAAGTTCACACAATGCTGATTAAGCCTATCACTGCCAGAGATTTCGGGCATGTCATGGTTATGGAGCAATTTATGGAAATATTTTCAACTCTATTCAAGACTTGAAACATATTTTAGACCTAATAGTTTATTTCTGATAGAAAAAAATGTAATGACGTTACAGCTGCCAAACATCCACCAAATAAGGATGTGGGAGAGAAAACAAGGAAGTGGACCGTGGAACCAAGGGCCAGGCTATGGCCGGGGCAAGAAGCAGGCAGGCTCACCTCTTGATTTGCTTCTGAGAGGAATTTCCACCCACAGTAATGAAGTTGTTAAATGTAGCAGCATGTCTGAGTAACAAGCACTGATTATCTAACAACACCTGACGTCTGATATTAAATGTTATACCAAATGATCTTAGCTTTTTATCCAGTGAAGTAGTTTTCAGTTCTGCAACTTTTAAACTATAAATACAGACTCCACAGCTGCAAAGCATACAGGTTGAAGTTGAGTGTTGCCAGATCATCAGGCCGAGTATCACAGACCGGCCTGCTCAGTCCCTAAAACAAACACACCTACACTTTGGGCCTACTCTGTGTTAATTCAAATGTGCCTCTGTGTAATAATTCGACATTACAGACTCAGATTATGATCATTTCTCCTGATGTAATTTCACTTTAACACATTTTTTTTAGAGTAGTTAAAATTTAGTGTAACAATAGTTTAGTAGACTACAGTTTTAAATTGGCTTCTCCAACACTGTTATCTGTCAGTACAGCAAACTAACCTTTTTTGTGGGTGGAGAATTCCGGGTTGCTGGTTTTCCTCCTCCGTTACGTATTTAAAGCAGTGATGATGGATAAACTCCTCTCAGTCCCTCCATCCTCCTGAAAGCTGCTGTGCTGTCCTGCGTTAATGTGCATGAAAAGTCCGTTAGGTTGAAGTTCAGCAGGAGTGTAGATGCGCTCTAACATTTGGTTACAGGCTCACTGACATGCGCTCCTCCCCTTCAGCGTGTGCCAAAAAATATCTAACTTTTGGACGGGTGCGGCCCACTGCCCATGCGCAGTAGAGTTTCCCCAGCTGGCACAGAGATTAAAGACAATTTTGAGCCCGCTAATGGAGGCTGGAGGAAAGTTTAACATATAAAACTGTGACGGCCTCATGGCCTCTGACCTGGGTTGATTGGTTGTCTGGGATTTGGGGAGTGGCTCATCAGGAGAGATGGTTAGCACCTGGATTTGTGTGGATGCCTCTTTTATAAATAGAGCATCTGGGCATTTACTCGCTCTCTCCTGTTTGAGTTTGCTGGGTTTGTTTTGAGCCTTGGTTATTTATATTCTTGTTTCATTTTACATTTATACACATTCACACACACCCATACATTACAAACATTTTCTAGTTTAAAGTCATGTGTGGTCTCCATCTTTTGTCCTACCTCTGAGCCAGGTTGTGACAAAACCTTCATGGATTAATAATTCACAATATAAAAGGTCATAGTTTACTTTATATGCAGGCGGAGGAGTGCTGTCAACAGGTTGACAGGAGTCTCTTTGGCTGAATGTGGCTGAATGTAGGAAAATGTGTATGAAATGCGGTACTGGAATAATAATGCATTATTAGGGTTTAAACATTGAAATATCATCATACATAGTTTGTGGTGTTTTATCCTTGTTATTTCTAAATGTAAAAAACCTAATGGAAACTTTAAGGGAACAGTCAGATGTGAGTAGATGAAGTTTTACGGTATTATGTGTTTATTTTTAAAATAATGACGACAGATGGGAACAGAAATCTTCCTTTTTTATATTTCCAAAAATTAGTTTTTGACCTGGAACAAAACTGTAGGTGGTGATGTAGACTGCAAAACACCCCTGCATTTAAAATCAATTCATTATACATTAACCCTTTATGAGTAGTTACGTTTTGTGTATGTTTTAAAAGCCACTTATTTCCATTTCATGTGGGATTTATGGATATAGTAAATTACAATACAATAGTGCAATGTGAACAGTGATGCAGTATTGTTGCAGACAAGCAGGTGCTAAAGGAGTGTGGAGAGTTAATTTATGTTTGGGCTGAGCTGCTGAAACACACAAAGTCTCGACAACCTGAGTGCTTCAAAAAGACTTAATCTTTACTTCAAAGCTGTTAACAATCATCCAAAATACTTCACACAAACTTCAGACTGTGTTTCATCATAATTTAACATGTGATCCAGACTGCTGCTCCTCCATTACGTCTGTCTGTGCTGATCCAATCTTTAGTGAAATACCACCATCTAGTGGACAGACAGTAGAACTACATCACTCGATGCTTGATTTCTCTAACTGTGACTGGTTTGACTTTTTACACACAAGGAGGTGTTGTGTCTTATATAGTGTCTTAAAATGTTGAGATTCAGTAAAATATAATGGATATCGAATTTGTTATAGTTTACGTTACCCCAAAAACATCATCATATAGAAAAACTTTGGTGTTGCTGTGATACATTTTGGAATTGAAAACAGATTTGTTTCGGATAGAAGTTACTACAATAGGTTGTGATTATGCAATAACTGGATTATTATTAAAAAACAAACAAAACAATTAAAAACATTACAGTTTTAGCTGTAGTCCAGAAAAATAACTTTGGGGGTGTTAACAGATAAATTGATTCATGCTTTACCAAAAGTTTTTACTATCAGAAATATCTTTGCGGGTCATTCTGAAAAAATAAATAAATCAAAATCAAATCTGTGAATCTAAAATATATATTTTTTGGGACACTATAACAAATGTAAGAATTATATGTATAATAAGTTTGGGTGAATTCCTGATTCCTGCTTAAAACCTCAGCAGGATCTGATAGTATGTGCCATGAGAGTTACAGAAATGACAAGATCCTGTAATAAAAACTTTGATGTAACAAATAAAATAAGTCCTTATCAAAAAGTGGGACCAGTTGGGGGATGGGTTCATATATATTGATGATAGATATCATAGATATAGATATCTATGTTTAAATGACTGGAGGTCATTTAGAAGGGGGCATATGTTCATTCAGGTTTAATATTTTTGTTGTTGTTTGTGGATGTTTTGGACTCAAATAACCACAAAGGACAAACTTTATATTATTTTATTTTATTTATTTTTTGCATGGATAAAGTAAATGGTACTTTGATTGTTATTTTAAGTCTGATCATCAGTGATAAATGCAAACAAGCGATTGATTAACTTGAGTGAGGTTCATTTTAATTGGTCAGTTAGCACCATCTAGTGGACACATAACAGCACTACTATAATCTGATGTGTGATTTCTCTGACACTGACTGGTTAGACTGGTTTTCACGTCACTCTGATGTTGTTTAGACTTGTAATGTGAAGTTATGAGGATGTGACAGCGTCCTCAGATCAAATGCAAACAGACAGCAGGACTGACGAGGGAGAATGAGCAGCTTCTTCTCTCCCAGTGTTTCCTCTACACATGAAGGTGGAAAGTGTCTGTAAGTTGACCTGAAGTGAGTTCAGCAGGTGAGAATCCTACCAGAGAAATCTGTAAATGTCTGATGAACACCATCACTTTGATCACATTGTGTTGTATCACTGTTTGACTACAGCTCAAATGTTTCATCATGCTGATTGGCTGTTTAAAATACCTGTTTGATGCTTGATTTAAAAGAAAAAATCCATGTTAAACTACAGTTATTTTAGAACTATTTACATGTATGACTGTTAGTGATTAACAGGTAAAACCAACAGCAGTTTGATTTTAATCTCATCATCAGTGAAAAATGCAGGAAGTGTCAGAACTGGTTGAACAGCTTTGATCAACTTGACTAAAGTTCATTTTTTAACTGTGTTCAAACTTCCATCTTACAACACTGAGACTGACTCTGTTTAACTGAAGCACATTTAACACAGTTCATGTCTCAACTGTCAAAGGCTGCAGAATCCTTTCTAGATGGACCAGAGCCAGCTGTAAGGGACCTTAGAGGCTGCTTAGGGCCCCTCAGACATCAGGGGCCCAAACTAACAGAACATGTGAACTATGTTTGAGTTTAACTGTTAAACTTCTGCCACAGTTTAAATATTTAAAAGCCTCTTATTTTAAGGACCAAAACTAAAACTAAACTAAACCGGAGGCCGTATAACAAATGTTAAGATTATCACACAAAAAAAAAAACAGTTAAAAAAATAAAAAACTAAATAAGATTATGTGTTGTATGCTGTATGTAGTATAGAAGTATGTAGTATGTAGGATGCGGTTTCGAACACAGGACTCTGAAGTTATAAGGGTGTGACAACTTCCTCAGATCAGACACAGAAACAGTAAAAGGCCTCATAGAAGATTTCAGGCTCTTCAGATGATAAATGATCAAATACCACCATCTAGTGGACAGATAACAGAACTACATGTGATGTGTGATTTCTCTGACACTGACTGGTTAGACTGGTGTTTGCGTCACTCTGATGTTGTTTAGACTTGGACTGTGAAGTTATGAGGATGTGACAGCGTCATCAGATCAAATGCACACAGACAGCAGGACTGACGAGGGAGAATGAGCAGCTTCTTCTCTCCCAGTGTTTCCTCTACACATGAAGGTGGAAAGTGTCTGTAAGTTGACCTGAAGTGAGTTCAGCAGGTGAGAATCCTACCAGAGAAATCTGTAAATGTCTGATGAACACCATCACTTTGATCACATTGTGTTGTATCACTGTTTGACTACAGCTCAAATGTTTCTTCATGCTGATTGGCTGTTTAAAATACCTGTTTGATGGTTGCTGATACAAATATTGATTTTAAAAAAAAATCCATGTTAAACTACAGTTATTTTAGAACTATTTACATGTATGACTGTTAGTGATTAACAGGGAAAACCAAGAGCAGTTTGATTTTAACCTCATCATCAGTGAAAAATACAGGAAGTGTCAGAACTGGTTGAACAGCTCTAATCAACTTGGCTGAAGTTCATTTTTTAACTGTTCAATCATCCATCTTACAACACTGAGACTGACTCTGTTTAACTGAAGCACATGTGATCTGTGTTCAAGTTCTCTGATATTTAAAAACAAATGTAGAAATGTAAAACACAGACCTTATTTTTCTCTTGGCACTAACTAACACACTTAAGTCCCAACAGCACATTTTATTGGTTTAGGATGTACATCATTATGTTTTTTGAATTGTAATTTTTGGTCTTAAAATAAAATTATGAATTTTGTGACTGTAAGAAATACATTTTGGACATTCAAATTCCTATTTTGTAATATGTATTAATGACATTTTGGGGTAAATCATGACAAGTTATGAGATAGTAAATGTGTCATATCATCATATTAGTCTTTTTAATGCTTCTCCAATGTTTAGATGGCCTCTGAATATTTGTGGCATGTTATTGACAGTAATAAGAACTACTGTGTGTGTGTGTGATGTGCAGCTGGTTGTAATGAATGAGCATGTTGTTGTGTTTGTGTGAAGGTGTTTCTCTGCTATGGATCAGAGTGAGGACAGAGAGGAGGGAGTCCCTCCCTCTAAAAGCTCTCTGTGTGGGGAACATGACAGCCAGACCAAAGCTCAGAGGTGAGATGAGGATCTCTAACTGTCCATCACTGTTCTCCACTCACATCACTCCACCATCATTATTCACACTCAAAGCTCTGTGTGTGTTGTGTTGAAGGACAAAGAAGCAGCACAGACCAGACTCTGCTGGACCTGAACCTGAACCTGAACCTGGACCTGGACCTAAACCTAAACCTAAACTTAAACCTAAACCTAAAGCTAGACTTAGACAGAATCCTGCAGTTAAATCGAAACCTCCACCCAGCTGTGTGTCCATGAGGAGTGACCGGTCTAAGGGCGAACCTATTTTCTTCAAACATGAACATCAGTCTGCTGATCTGAGGTAAGATTATTGAACTGATAGTGACGTATCTCATTAAAAGCTTTTCATTGTCATTATTAAATTTTTTTATCTCTTTCTCAGCAGTATTTTATCTTGGAGGATTTTTAACAAACATGTGCTTTCATGAGTGTTTTGTTTTCATCAGAATCCATCAGCAGAGACCCGACTACCTTGAACCCAGCTGTGTGTCCATGAAGAGTGATCGGTCTATGGGCGAACCTATTTTCTTCAAACATGGACATCAGTCAGCTGATCAGAGGTCAGACTTTAAAAAGAGGAAGTTTGATTGATTAAAACACACAATGTCCTCATAAATACAAACACTTTTCTAAAAACCACAAACTTTATGTGTATAACAGTTTTTAAACAGAGGTACAAAGTATTTACAGAGACAAATGATCCGAGGTCAGACAGAACAGCCGAGTGTTTTACCTGGATCCACTGTGATAGAACATAACACCTTTAACACTGAGTGTCATTATTTATTCTGAGACTTCATCTTTTCTTCACAGAGTTCATCAGCAGAGCTCAGAGGTTCTCAGTGGTCAGTCTGTCCAGCAGCATCAAACACAGCTGGACTCCATATTTATGGTGTGTAAATGTAAAGCACAGCTACTACTGCTAACTACAACAGCCACAGACTAAATACTAAACTACCATTCTGGTCCTAACAGTCTCCATGCTGCACTCTGTAGACCAGCAACTGTTCAGTCTGTCACTGATGATCTGATGTTGACTTCTACCAGTTACATTTACATTTGATTCTGTTCCAGCTGCTGGAGGAGAACATCAGCAGGTTTGTGAAGAACGAGCTGAAGAAGATGCAGAAGGCTCTGAGTCCAGATGACCCAGAATGCTTAGAGAGTCAGAGTGAGGATGAGGAGGTGTTGGACGGTGAGGAGGAAGAGCAGAGGAGGAGCAGCAGAGATGCATTTCTGAAGATCACACTGCACTTCCTGAGGAGAATGAAGCAGGAGGAGCTGGCTGAGCGTCTGCAGAGCAGTAAGAGGATTTTAACAGATTTAACATGATGGAGAGGAAATGGAGGCAACATGGGAGAGGTTTATATTTCAAACTCTGCTGTTAATATGATGCACACATCTGAATCAGATCTATGAATTCTTCTGAGCTGAAAACAGTCAGAAACTGTTTGTCCTCAACTGATGAGCTGAATAGATTTCTTAGTGGAGGAAAATATAAACATCTGCAGTTTAATGTTTACATTCTACCAATTTACTATAGAATCACCTGATTGATTTCATTTGTTGTTTGTTCATTCAGGAACTCCAGTTGAAAAGTGTCGATATAAACTCAAGTCTAACCTGCAGAAGAAGTTCCAGTGTCTGTTTGAGGGGATCGCTAAAGCAGGAAACCCAACCCTTCTGAATCAGATCTACACACCGCTCTACATCACAGAGGGAGGGACTGCAGAGGTCAATGATGAACATGAGATCAGACAGATTGAAACAGCATCCAGGAAACCAGACAGACCAGAAACAACAATCAGACAAGAAGACATCTTTAGAGCCTCACCTGGAAGAGATGAACCAATCAGAACAGTGATGACAAAGGGAGTGGCTGGCATTGGGAAAACAGTGTTAACACAGAAGTTCACTCTGGACTGGGCTGAAGACAAAGCCAACCAGGACATACACTTCACATTTCCATTCACTTTCAGAGAGCTGAATGTGCTGAAAGAGAAAAAGTACAGCTTGGTGGAACTTGTTCATCACTTCTTTACTGAAACCAAAGAAGCAGGAATCTGCAGGTTTGAAGAGTTCCAGGTTGTGTTCATCTTTGACGGTCTGGATGAGTGTCGACTTCCTCTGGACTTCCACAACACTGAGATCCTGACTGATGTTACAGAGTCCACCTCAGTGGATGTGCTGCTGACAAACCTCATCAGGGGGAAACTGCTACCCTCTGCTCGCCTCTGGATAACCACACGACCTGCAGCAGCCAATCAGATCCCTCCTGAGTGTGTCGGCATGGTGACAGAGGTCAGAGGGTTCACTGACCCACAGAAGGAGGAATACTTCAGGAAAAGATTCAGAGATAAGGAGCAAGCCAGCACCATCATCTCCCACATCAAGACATCACGAAGCCTCCACATCATGTGCCACATCCCAGTCTTCTGCTGGATCACTGCTACAGTTCTGGAGGATGTGTTGAAAAGCAGAGAGGGAGGAGAGCTGCCCAAGACCCTGACTGAGATGTACATCCACTTCCTGGTGCTTCAGGCCAAACTGAAGAACATCAAGTATGATGGAGGACCTGAGACAGATCCACACTGGAATAAAAAGAGCAGGAAGATGATTGAGTCACTGGGAAAACTGGCTTTTGAGCAGCTGCAGAAAGGCAACCTGATCTTCTATGAATCAGATCTGACAGAGTGTGGCATCGATATCAGAGCAGCCTCAGTGTGCTCAGGAGTGTTCACACAGGTCTTTAAAGAGGAGACAGGGCTGTACCAGGACAAGGTGTTCTGCTTCATCCATCTGAGTGTTCAGGAGTTTCTGGCTGCTCTTCATGTCCATCTGACATTCATCAAGTCTGGAGTCAATCTGCTGGCAGAAGAACAAACAACATCCAGGTTGTCTAAAGTATTTAAAGACAAACCTGAACAAGCACGTGTATATCAGAGTGCTGTGGACGAGGCCTTAAAGAGTCCAAATGGACACTTGGACTTGTTCCTCCGCTTCCTCCTGGGTCTTTCACTGCAGACCAATCAGACTCTCCTACGAGGTCTGCTGACACAGACAGGAAGTAGCTCACAGACCAATCAGAAAACAGTTGAGTACATCAAGAAGAAGATCAGTGAGAATGTGTCTGCAGAAAGAAGCATCAATCTGTTCCACTGTCTGAATGAACTGAATGATCGTTCTCTAGTGGAGGAGATCCAACAGTACCTGAGATCAGGAAGTCTCTCCACAGATAAACTGTCTCCTGCTCAGTGGTCAGCTCTGGGCTTCATCTTACTGTCATCAGAAAAAGACCTGGATGTGTTTGACCTGAAGAAATACTCTGCTTCAGAGGAGGCTCTTCTGAGGCTGCTGCCAGTGGTCAAAGCTTCATATAAAGCTCTGTAAGTGGATGAAATAATGTGAATGAATAATATCTAATATATTGGATTTTATGAATGACGGAGATTGTTTGTGTTAATCATTAATTCCTCTTCAGGTTGAGTGACTGTAACCTCTCAGAGAGAAGCTGTGCAGTTCTGTTCTCAGTTCTCAGCTCCCAGTCCTCTAGTCTGAGAGATCTGGACCTGAGTAACAACAACCTGCAGGATTCAGGAATGAAGCAGCTTTCTGCTGGACTGGAGAGTCCACACTGTACACTGGAAACTCTCAGGTCAGGATTCAACATCTATAATTCCTTTTCTTGAACAATGACAATAAAGCTGATTCTGACTTTTTATACAGTTGACAATTGCTGTTTTACATTCAGACAAATGTCAATTATTCTGCACATATGTGGGATTTTGGTACTTATATGATTAAAACATTGTGTTATCAACCTTTTCATATTTCCAGTCTGTCAGGATGTCTGATCACAGAGGAAGGCTGTGCTTCTCTGGCTTCAGCTCTGAGCTCCAACCCCTCCCATCTGAGAGAGCTGGACCTGAGCTACAATCATCCAGGAGTCTCAGGAGTGAAGCTTTTGTCTGCTGGACTGGAGGATCCACACTGGAGACTGGAAACTCTCAGGTAAACATGAACATAAAAGTTTATTCTTGATCATGGACGTAACAGTTTGAGGATCATGTGATGTGGGTGAAAACTAGTAACTTAAGTTAATATTTTTTCAATTTCTCATAAATTGTTGTTTCTTCTTTCAACTATTATAATATATTATATATTCAAACCAAATTAATTAATAATTGCATATAATTATAGTAAAATAGTTAATTTATTCTCTAACTTCAAAATGACTCCTTAATCGGATAGAAAATCATTCTGACTGTGTTTCTTCCTCCAGGGTGGACCATGGTGGAGAGCACAGGTTAAAACCTGGTCTGAAGAAGTGTAAGTGTGGATTGAATTTGATTCATGACAACTAAACAGCACACAGTCAGTTTCTCTTTAAATACAAAGTTGGTCTTTGTGGTATTTATTCATTAAAACATTACTGACAAAATGTGTCATCATGAAACTTTATAGAAATGAACAACAGATCAGAAGTTAAACAGAATAGATCCATCAGGTGTGTCAGATGATAAACTGCTGCTGTGTTGTTTCTTCTTCTCTTCATCAGATTTCTGTGAACTCACATTGGACACAAACACAGTAAACAGAAAACTAAAACTGTCTGATAACAACAGGAAGGTGACACGTGTGGGAAAGGATCAGTCATATCCTGATCATCCAGACAGATTTGACCCCTTGCTTCAGCTGCTGTGTAGTAATGTTCTGACTGGTCGCTGTTACTGGGAGGTCGAGTGGAGAGGAGAGGTTGCTATATCAGTGAGTTACAGAGGAATCAGAAGGAAAGGAGACAATGATGACAGGTTTGGATATAACAATCAATCCTGGAGTCTGAACTGCTCTGATGATGATGGTTACTCTGTCTGTCACAATAGGAGAGAAACATCCTCCTCCGTCTCCTCCCCCTTCTCTGTCTCTGACAGAGTAGCAGTGTATGTGGACTGTCCTGCTGGCACTCTGTCCTTCTACAGAGTCTCCTCTGACACACTGATCCACCTCCACACCTTCAACACCACATTCACTGAACCTCTGTATGCTGGGTTTGGGTTCTGGACTTATGGTTCCTCATTGTCTGTGTGTCCTCTGTCTGAGTGAGAGTCTCCTCCTGTGGAGACAAACAGTCACACTGCTGACTGATGACACACTGATGTACTTTAATGTTAAACCCCTAGACCCTGACAAGCTGAATGCTATACATGACTGCTCATGTCATGTCAAAAACTGGATGTCAAAGCATATTTTATCTTCAGCAACTTCATCCTTTGGTTTTCTATTGAAACATCAAGCATTTTGCAAGAAATATTAGTGTTTTGTTTGATAGGATCTTGAGTTTTGAGCAACACACCATAATGCTATGTGTATCATTTTAGCCATTTAAACATTTAAGAACAACAGAAATCTTAAAAATATGTGTTTCTGTAACCGATGTGAAGAGTCTGTTTTTATTCTACAGGAAAATGTCAAGTTATCTGTGTGTGAACTTAAATAAGACAATGACCATACATACACAAGTCACTCTACCAAAGAATGGTTAGAGCAGAAGAAAGTTATTGTTTTTGAATGACGGAGTCAAAGTCCTGACCTGTTAGGACCTGAAGCAGACAGTTCATGCCAAGAAGCCCAAAAACATCCCTGAGATGAGACTGTTCTGTGAGGAGGGATGGGCTGAAATTCCTCCAAGCTGATGTGCAGAAATGATAAACAGTTAATAGAAACATTTGTTAAAGCTATTGCTGCAAAAGAGGTTCACACCAGTTACTCAAAGTAAAGGTTCACATACTTTTACCTCACACAAATATTTAAGATTGGATCATTGTCCTTAATAAATAAACAAAGAAGTTTACTTTTTTGTCTTGGTGGTTTAATTGGTTCCCTTTTAGCACTTCACGGTTCATATCATATTCATGCAGAAATAGATACAATTCTAAAGGGTTCACAAACTTTCAAGCAGCACTGTATATGAGTGCATGGAGTCAGTAACCTGTCCTAAATAAACAGCCTGCTGCCTGTGACTGAGCAGCCGATGAACTTTGTCCTGCAGCACAGAAGCTGAAAAATCAGATTTTCAGGTGTCAGCAGGCAGAGTAGCTGCTGCAACACTTTTGTTCAAGTTTCAGTAAAAATTAGATTTTTTTAAAAAATCAGTTGAGAGACAACATGGCAGAGAGGAGAACTGCACTGAAGACGACAGCAGAGCCAAACTTCCTGCAGTTTAATGATCTGGCCTGTGAGGCGGTTGGTGGGAAGGTGAGTCTTAGTATGAGGTTGCCTTCTCTGGCTGGCTGTAGCTTCATATTTAGCCCTCAGACATGAGAGGAATCAATCTGAGCTTCTCAGTTACAAAAAGACTTTCTCAAAATGTCAAACGATTCCTTTACAATATCAATTAGCAGTACAGCTATGACTTTAAATATGGGTGCTGCCTTGTCCATGTTTTGATGTTTGTCCTTGTTGATTGGTCTTATATTTGTGTTCTCTTGTTGTTCCTTCAGGTTATCTTTGCATCAGATGAATGGTTCGCTCCTGCTGCCAACCTGCTGAAGGTACAACTCTGATCCACCACATCAGCTTCAGGGCAACCCACAGTCATGTTTGATTTGTTGTTAATTGTTACTGTTACTGTTCCTGTAACTGTCAGAGGAAAACAAGGCTCTGCTTTGGTGATCTGCACAGTGACATCACTTTAAAGGATTAGTCTGGTTTTATTTAATATTTATATTGTCGTCAACTGTCATGTAAGCTTTTGTTGTCACTCAACACTTTCATTGTCCCCACTCTGTGACTCTCAGCTCAAAGCCCACTGGTTCTTAATGAAGACATACAACTTTAAAAACAGCTTACAGTTATATTTTTTTAATTATTAAACTAAACCTGTGGGATCCAAACACCTAACACACCTCAGAACCTGGGCTGACTGGATGTTTTATATAAAATAGCCTAATTTCTGCTAGTTTCAATAACTGCTGTATACAAGTTTAGTCAGGAGTCGATTTTAAAGTAGTATAGGTCAGGTTTTATTATGTCTTTTCTTCTCTTGTAACCGAATCTGATAACAACAATGACAATGATAATGACAACCAAAATCAACAATGTTAGTCCATCTATCAGCAGCTTCTTTCTTCCCCACTGTGCCTCTCAGCTCCAAACCCACTGATGCAAATCTTTCAAATCACTTCACAAATATATAATTTTATGTTTAAAAATGCTCCATAATTTCCTAAAACAGCTGGTCACTGTAGGTTTTAATCAAACAAACAGCCAGAAATAGTGCAATTGTTGGGGACTATTTTCAGTGCTGGATGAATCCACATTTGGTGCTGTAGTGAGTATTTCTGACTGTAATGACTGTATGTTTGTGCAGAGAGAGCCGCCTCAGTTCATCGCTTCTGCCTTCACTGAGTTTGGGAAATGGATGGACGGATGGGAGACCAGAAGAAAGAGAATACCTGGTTAGTTTCAGGAACCTGATCAGACCAGAATACAGAGCAGTGGAGACACCTTTGCTGAACCCCAGACAGCTGTGATTCAACAGATGTTCAAAACTGTAACCATATATACCATTTTAAATGGCTTTGACTGATACATTCTTCAGAACACCCTGCATTTATGTTAATCTCACTTTAATAATGCAAAACTTATAAGGACAATATATTTACTTCACAGTGTTTTTCACAATCATCTTAAAATCTCTCTAGTGGATAAACTGTGATGAAGATACTGTTTAATACATATCTTTGACCTTTCTTGTATCTTCAGACGACATAGCTATCAGACGAGGAGTTCCGGTCCTCTGCAATGAGGCCGACGCAGAAGTAACTTAGAACTGCATTCTATCAAAAGGCCACCAGGGGGCGACCGTTTTGGTGTCAAAAGGACTTCCGTCTCTATACAAGTCAATGGAGAATTCACCAACTTCTCACTTGATTTCTAACCTCAGTAAACGTTTTCAAAATGTGTTTATGGTCTCAATCGCTAGTTTAAAGCCTTCTTCAATGCAGTATGATGTTCATTTGGGACATTTTGGCCTCCCTGATTTTATATGTGACGATAAAGCAGGGTATGCATTAGGGCGTGGCTACGTGGTGATTGACAGGTTGATTGGTTCACAGGTTCAGGAGGGCGGACAGATAGACTGCAGGAAATAGCCGTGAACTTGTTTCACACTGACAGTTTTCTCCGGAGTTTTGTGGTTACAGTTATTAGTAACAGCTAACTTGGTTAGCATCACCAGGTTGCCGGTGTAGACTGTGGTAGATCCAGCCCTCGCAACCTCCCCGCTCCGTCCTCATGCTCCTCCTGATGCCCATATAAGTAGAATCCGTGTTCTTTTTTTCCCGACATGCACCTCAAATTTTCAAGATGGCGCTGCTCAGATCCGATACTATTGGCCTCAAAGCAGCAGTCCACAAACCAATGGGTGACGTCACAGATGTTACGTCCATTATATATACAGTCTATGGTAGCTATACATAGATTCATCTGTGATAAACTAGTCAGCCAATTCATCAGTCAAGATTAACTTCCCAAAATCCTTTGTTTATGGGTTCATTAAGAAGCTCAGGCTCTTTGATACTTAAGGCACAATCTGTAATGCAAATGTAA
Source organism: Scomber scombrus (assembly GCF_963691925.1). Lineage (NCBI taxonomy): Eukaryota > Metazoa > Chordata > Actinopteri > Scombriformes > Scombridae > Scomber > Scomber scombrus. Next base: position 1,249,093 of record NC_084986.1, on the reverse strand, counting down.
ACAAAAGAGTCACCCTGACACCAAATATGAAAGACTAATCTAGGAACCTTAATTCTGTTTTACTGTTTCACATTTTCTCAAAGGTCACGACTGGTGCATCATCCAGCTGGGAGTACCTGGGCTGATCTACGGCTTTGATGTTGACACATCCTTCTTCACTGGAAACCACTCGCCTTACGCCTCCATCCAGGCAGGTTGTCTGGGTACGAACGACTATCGATTTACTATCTCCTGCTCTCACCTTTATCCAGGAATGTCATACTCAAACTCACTCGTTCATTCTACGAGAAACCTTTTCAGGCAATTTACATGCTATGTCTGTTTTTACCATTAGTTCACATCTGAACTGATTTGTGAATGTATATACATTTATTTTATTGATTTTTATTGAAAATGAACTTAATAAACTCTTGTGTAAATCACAAAATCACATGTTGGCAAAACAATTCTATAAAATATTGGCAAACACAACATAAAAAACACAAAATATCTCAACTAAAGATCTGAGAACATTGTGAGACTCTTCATATGTGGAGTGAAATTAGACGTAGTATCTGATGATGTAACTCTGTCCTCCAACAGACCAACCGCCCACCTTTACGCTGGAGGGGGACCGAACTGGCATGGCCGCCTCGGACAGTCAGCTGGCTGCTGTCGCCGAGGTAACAGTGACATTCATGTCATAGCCATGGCCACCAGTCACCATGGTAACATTGCAATCACTTGATCACCATGGGGATGCTGGCAGTAGGCTAGTTGAGAAGGTACTACTGACAAGCAGCTGGTGACCATGGTAGCATAATAATGAGCTTGTCACGATGGTAACAATGGCAGTGTTAGTGGACAGCTGGTTGGAAGCCAATTAGAACAGCACAAAGATGTAAAGGTGTGGTACCCTTTTATTTTGCACTTGCATCGGGGGATTAAAAGACCAAGATGTGAGGAACAAAGTGGTCGAGAAATGGAACGAGGAGATCATTGAAGTAGCTGGTAACAAGATCCTGCAGGGCCTTAAATGTTACCAACAAGATCTTGTAGTTTATTCTGTATCTTACTGGGAGTCAGTGAAGGAATGCAAGAACAAAGGTAATAGGGACCTACAGCTATAGTTTTAGTTAAAAGCCTGGCAGCTGCATTTTGAACCAACTGCAAAGTATTTCCAGCAGCTTGACTTCACTGGTAACTTAACATCCTACATGCAATAAAAAGATACAGTTAAAAATAATCAAAAAATGTGGCAAAAGTCAGTTAATTGCAGTGTTTTTGGTGGAAAAAACCACAACACTGGTGCATGTGCTGTCATCATCCAAAGTCCAAACTGTATGTGATGTGTGGTTTGATTGACAGCTGGGCTCGGAGGCGTGGCCAGAGCTGGTGTCTGTGTCTGAGCTGAAGCCTGGATACTCAGACAGCTGCCATAACTACTTCCAGGTCAACTTCAACCGTAGAGTCACACACCTGCGTCTCAACATGTATCCAGGTAAACACACACACACACACACACACACACACACACACACACACACACACACACACACACACACACACACACACACACACACAGAGTCAGATAAATATGATCATATAGTTCATAAAGCACCTGTGTGTCTTCAGACGGGGGGATAGCCAGACTGCGAGTGTTCGGCATCGGGCAGAGGGATTGGTCTTCTGTGTCCACCAACCAGGACATTGACCTGCTGGCTCTGACCAATGGAGGAGTCTGCCTCGGCTACAGCGACGCCCACTTTGGACATCCACGCAACATGATTGGTAGAAAATGCTCACATCATTAATGCAAACAAACAGTGTTTTAAGAAATTAAAGTTAGTCATTTATTATCTTGGTAGATGATGTTATCTTCTGCTCTGTTGTGTTGCAGGTCTCGGTCGGGCTGCCAACATGGGCGACGGTTGGGAGACCGCTCGCAGACTGGACAGGCCAAAAAAACTGAAGGTTTACAGACACCTGAACCTAATTCTAATAGTGACAATAAAACAAAAAGTCTACATTCTCAAACATTGAGGACAGGACAAAAAAAACCCCATAAGAACAACAACAAATCAATCTTTATTTGTATAGCGCCAAATCACAACAAAAGTCATCTCAAGGCACTTTACACATAGAGCAGGTCTAGACTGAACTCTTTAATTTAATTTAAAGAGACCCATGTGGCAAGGAAAAACTCCCTTTTAATGGGAAGAAGCCTCAGGCAGAACCGGCTCTAAGTGGATAACCATCTGCCCTGACCTGTTGGGGTCATTCTCTCTAAAAATGTCCTCTTTTCCAAACGTCTTCCCACTTTCCAAAATTGTCCTCTTTCACTGCTCAATCTTCAAAAACTCTTCTTAGTTCCAAAACACATCTCTACTTTCCAAAATGTCCTGAATTACCAAAAACATCACAATTCTTTCCTTCCTCCCTCCCTTCCTTCTGTCTTTCCTTCTTCTTTCCTTCCTCCCTCCTTTCCTTCGTTCTTCCTTCCTTCCTTCTTCCTTCCTTCCTCCCTCCCTCCTTTCCTTCCTTCCTTCTTCCTTCCTTCCTTCCTTCTTGCTTCCTTCCTTCCCTCCTTTCCTTCCTTCTTCCTTCCTCCTTTCCTTCTTTCTTTCTTCCTCCCTTCCTTCCTTCCTTCTTCCTCCCTTCCTTCCTCCTTTCTTTCCTTCCTCCTTCCTTCCTTCCTCCCTCCCTCCCTCCTTTCCTTGTTTCCTTCTTGCTTCCTTCTTCCTCCCTTACTTCCTCCTTTCCTTTCCTTTCCTTCTTCCTTCCTTCCTCCCTCCTTTCCTTCCTTCTTCCTTCCTTCCTCCCCCCTTTCCTTCCTTCTTCCTCCCTTCTTTCCTTGATTCGAGGACAACAGGAGGGTTAATTTCACTTTTCTTTCCTGTTCTCAAAATATTCCCACTTTCCTGAAATGTCCCCTTTTACCTCGTGAACATTAATAAAAGTGCAGTTTGAATGTGTTTCCTCTTTTGTTTCTTCTTCCTGCAGGTGGACCAGAAGGGGATCCTGCAGGTGCCCGGCTGGGAGTGGGCCGTGTTTCGTCTCGGTCACTGCGGAGTCATCAGCAGGATCGAGGTCGACACCAACCACTTTAAAGGTGGACGGGCGTCTCAGCTGCTCTGTAGAAAATATCTCAAACTTCCAATTTAGCTGCAGAACAAAACTGTAACGATGGTTTTTCCACTCAGGTAATTTCCCGGACTCCTGCAGGATCGAGGGATGCACTTTGACGCCCGAGGAGGAAGCTCAGTGCATCAGGAGCAGGTGGATTACTGAGAAATGGCAGGTTCTTCTTCCACCACAGAAAGTAGGCTCATTTTTATTTGCTTCCTTTTGTAGTTTTGTAGTTTACAAATATTCATAAAAAGTTTCTTTCTTCTCTTTCTTTATATTTTAAATCAACCAAAACAAACAGTTTAATTAATTCGATATGTAGATGTCTCATTTCTTGACAGATGGGAATAAATCATGTGTCATTTTGGATAAACACAGACTTGCATTTGATGAATAAATCAGAGGAGGTGTTGGCAGATGGCGAGCTGTGAGTTGTTGTTTAACTGAGTTGTATCTTACCCAAGTTTGTAAAAAAGCTCCATCGTCTGCCAAGATGGCCGCCAGCCAACAAAAACTTCCAAAGCCAAAAAAATCATCCTTTGTTTTCTCCCTGAGAGCAACAACAAAAACCCTGAAGAATCTTATTATTCATCACTTATGAGTTTCCTTTCAATATAAGATGAAAGCTTTGAAGAATTTAATGCAGACTAAGAAACATTTATCACTGAAATATGACTGTAGTTTGCATCACAATGAATATAATAATTGTAATATGTTGTATATTTATTACTTTACCACTAAAAACAACCACATGATAAATATGTGTACACATCTTTTGAATGATTGTCCTTTGGGTAAAACCGAAGAAATCATTCAAATTAAATTGTATTTGGATGTTTTAAACACAATAAATCAAGTCAAAGAAGCAATACTTTTTATTTTTTCATCAAAAATTAAAAGTTGTAAATATTTAATCTTTTATAACTCAACTTTTATGTATTGAAACATTTAACATACACTTTAAAATAGCCATTACAGTGTTACATTACATTAAAGTAATACTTCTTCAGTCTCTGTTCAGCTTTAAAATGATCGATTGAAATGATAAATTCATGTTGATTTTATTACAAGTTTAGTTTCCGAATGAAAAGAAATCCTGTGTTTCATTCAAGATTCGAGGTTCAAGAAGTTTATTGTCATATGTATAGTACAAAAACACGGAGATTCAAACACATGAAAAAACCAGGAGGAAAATGATGCCAACGTGGAAGTAACTTAAAACTGCATTCTATCAAAAGGCCACCAGGGGGCGACCGTTGCATTCTTCAATGCAGTATGATGTTCATTTGGGACATTTTGGCCTTCCTGATTTTATATGTGACGATAAAGCAGGGTATGCATTAGGGCGTGGCTACGTCGTGATTGACAGGTTGATTGGTTCACAGGTTCAGGAGGGCGCCTCATGCTCCTCCTGATGCCCATATAAGTAGAATCCATGTTTTTATTTTTCCCAGCATGCACCTGAAATTTTCAAGATGGCGCTGCTCAGATCCGATACTATTGGCCTCCGAGCAGCAGTCCACAAACCAATGGGTGACGTCACGGATGTTACGTCCATTTCTTATATACAGTCTATGGAAAAAAAACATGCAAAGATTAGTATTAAAAAGGATAAAAAGACTAAGAAGAATAAAACTAAGTAGGCAAGAGAAGTGCCAAATAACCGAGTCAACTATCAGGAGATATTTCTACTTTATTAACTCAGATCTCATGCTGAAGCTTTGTGTTTGTGTTGCAGCTTCGTCCTCATCACAGACATCTCTACAGCGAGGACGAACTGAAGCTGAGCCGACCCGTCACTCACATCCGCCTCGTCATGGCTCCGGACGGAGGAGTCAGCCGGCTCCGGCTCTGGGGTCGACCAACACCCGTCTCCAAGGCAACGGCCAATCAGCAGAGGAGACCTGCATCCAAACTCTGATGCACACCTGAGAGCTTGACCTGCGTCACAGAACTACCAACTTATTCTGTAATGTGACAATAAAATCAAGTACGGCTGAACTTATGTGTTGTTTATTTGATTCATTTATTGTTTAATCTAGAAAATGAAAGAACAGCAACACATTTCCATCTCAGAGTCCAGAGTGACGCCTTCAAATGTCTCATTTTGTGCAACTGAAACCCCAAAATATTCAGTTTAGTTTATAATGAGACAAAACAAAGAAGAACAGTAAATCATTACATATTAGAATAAATCAATTTATGGAGATACAAACAAAATCTCTCCAAAAAAAGCATCATATATTTTAAAAACAAAAACAAAAGTCAGTTAACTGAGAAAAGATCTAAATGACTGCCACCCATTTTTACTATATTTGCACATTCAGTTGACAGACCAGTTCAAATTTGATTGTCTTTCATCTGTAGGTGGCGCTATGCTACACATATAACTTTACACCACCAGCGTTTCAGGTGATCCGATCACAGGTGGACATTTGAGACACGTTGCCGTTCACGCCTGTCTGACCACTTGTGTCCAGATGTTGTTGCTGCTAGAGGGTCAAAGGTCTCTGCTCACAGTCATTACTTCAGCCAGACAAGCACCAGATTAGTTGTTAGTGTTAAAGAGATAATAAAGATGTCTCAGGAACTAATAAATGTATGAGTAATTACAACTGCAACCTGTGCTCCTCTGCTTTCTATTCATCAAAACAACCTCCACGTTCTGTATTGATGATGCATTTCATGTAAAATCAGGATATTCATTCCTGAACAGACACAAGTCTTACAGAAGAGAGGACAGACAACCACGAAGGGATTCGAACCCTCAATCTTCTGATCCGAAGTCAGACGCCTTGTCCATTAGGCCACGTGGTCATGTTAGTTGTCTCTCTGTGGATCAGGAGGCAGAGCGGTCGTCCACCAATTCGATTCCCGGCTCCTCCAGTCCTCTGGTGATGTGTCCTTGGGCGAGACACTTAACCCCAAATTGCTCCCGTTGCTGTGCCAACGGTGTGTGAATGGTCAGTTTCCATCTGATAAGCAGGTTGGCAGCCTGTCATCAGTGTATAAATGTGTGTGAATGGGTGAATGAGATGTAATGTAAAAGCACTTTGACTGGTCATAACGACTAGAAAAAGCTCTTTATAAGTAAAGTCCATTTACATTTGAACTGGGCCACGGTAGTAGTCTACCGACAGACAGTCAGGAGAAGCAAGACTTTGAAGATCAAGCTTTTGCCTTCATGGGATCCATGTGTGAGGTGATGGGGCACTGTTGCACATACCATGAGTTGAAAACACTGCCAACTTTACATCTGAAGGACTTCACGAGATGTCCTCCCTCTACAACAATTAAGCCTGGCCTGTACAGGGATCGAACCTGTGACCTTGGCGTTATTAGCACCACGCTCTAACCAACTGAGCTAACAGGCCTGCTGCTGCCATTCTATCTACACCCGCGTCCCTAATAGAATGAAAGACACTCATTTGCCTTTAAACAACTAGCGACCTGGTGGAACCAGGCTTGTAAAAGTCTTCAAGAAGGGGAATTAGCTCAAATGGTAGAGCGCTCGCTTAGCATGTGAGAGGTAGCGGGATCGATGCCTGCATTCTCCATTACCTTCTTTTCAGTTGTCGATTCTCAAGAAGGTAACACACATATCCTTGATTCAAAGGATTCCTCCTGCTGAATGTGCCCATAAAAATCAGAGGAAGTTTGAGGAACATTTCACTTCCATACTAGTGCTATTCAAAGGAACTTCATATTTTCACACCTTCATCTCTGTGACTATGTCATGTTTTCATACATAATCAGCACTGTCACATTGTTTGGTGTACATGGTGGAAGCTTCTCATTGGAATATTCATTCCTGAACATACACAAGTCCTACAGAAGTCCTACATTCTGATAGTTTAACTACAGGATATGACTCTGAATCACTTCCTGTATCAGTGATCGTCATTTACCCAGAAGCTCCTGTGCTCTCCTCCTCATACTCATTTATTCAGATTCAAGGTTATCGGCTCCATCAGTCAGCTGAGCATTTCTTCTCAATTAATGACCTGAAATAACTGATCCAAAGGAGCGATCGATGACGTCTCCACCTTCTTTAGAAATAAGTGATAAAAAATCAGATCACTTTCGATCTGCTGCTTATTGATTTCCTTTAGTCTCCTCCTCATTAGTTCTCATCCATCTGTCTGTTGTTTCTTCTTCTCTGTATTCCTCACACACAAGGTCAGCTTTAATCAACCACAGGCGGCATTGCCCCCCCCGAACCCGAATCAGTCTGCAGGTCAAACATAAAACAATCATTGCATCTCTTCATGTCTTCATCTAAACTGATTTCAGGATATTTTGAGGAATAATCTGCATACCTACAAAAGTAGCACAGGCCCAAATATAACAGCTTGTTATTATTAGAAGACTTTTTGAAAATATAACACACACTGACACTCGCTGTGCTGATAAAGATTCATTCAGACACGGTTAACCCAAGAAGAAGAGAGAACTCATGCTAACCTCCACAGGCTCAATCATTTATCTTTCTTTTGTCTCTCAGCATGCAGACATTTTGCTGCTGCAGCCACATCCTGAATAGAGAGTCTGTTCATGTGTTGACCTGATGATGCCCCCCCCCCCCTCCTCCTTCAGGCCCCTTCTGCAGGCTCAGACTGACAGCGCTGAGCTTGGACCTGACCTTTGACCCTGCCTGGGCAGCCTCAGCAGTGAGGCGGACGTTTGTGTCAGACGCTCAGACGTTACTGTGGACTGTCTGAAATTATGGCAATTATCCGCCTTGTGTGGGCCAACCTCCATTGTGTGTGTGTGTGTGTGTGTGTGTGTGTGTGTGTGTGTGTGTGTGTGTGTGTGTGTGTGTGTGTGTGTGTGTGTGTGTGACTGCTTGACCCAAACCTCACACACTGAAAATAAACTGTGCAACTGTGTGAGATGTAAAATTAACTCTGAAATAAGAATAGCTACACTTAAAACTAACAGCCTAAAATGACTCCTTAGAGGTGAATCTGTATGTGACACTTATTCTTGCATTTCCAAAACATTTTTTTTGTACAACACTTTGAAAGATCAGGTCATCTGAACAAGCTGAAGCATGCTCTGAGCTGTGATGTGGAATATAGTCGACACTTCATAGAAAAAGCAAAGCAAACCTCAAGTTACTTACTATTAGTTTTATATGAGCAAATATTATTGGTTGTTTTAGCATAATCTCACTGTAGACTGCATGAAGATTAACAATTCTAAAACACATATTTCTGCAGGTATATGCATATAAAACACACTTTATTTTATCTTTTGGCACCTAAAACTTGTGAGGCCACAGTCACTTCCTGTTTACACATTACTGAAATGTCTTTTAGATCAAACATTACTGAGGTTTTAATGGTGAATGATTCACTAGTTAGAAACTAACCCCAACCCTTGTGAGCTTTTAGCTTGTTTTACAGTATCTGGTGCATTTGTAGACCTCCTGGACAAACCTTTAATTTCATATGATTATATAGGAAACAATAAAACAGAACAATAAGACATGTAAATGATTTACATTCTTCGGGGTGTTTAACAGCGAGGTGCAGTCCTGCTGGTTAAACCCGACTGTTAACGTGTGATTGGACCTGATTTCCCTCTTTTGGTTTCCGTGTTTGAGGATCATCGACCGGCTGCTGACGTTAATAAAGATGAAGCACAGAGAGGAAATTAAAGCCCAGCTTCCCTCCTCTAATGAGATCATATCCATCATGCTGCTCTCTGTAACCTCACTCTGCACTACAGCCACTAAGTGTGTGTGTGTGTGTCTGTGTGTGTGTGTGTGTGTGTGTATTAAACATGAAGCTGTAATATCACGTTTTGCCAGCAGGGGGCAGCAGAGACACAGTGAAGCTCCCTACAGTCAGGAGCTTCATGTTACATAAAGCAGTTTTCATATGATTTGATGTTAGATTTGTGTCGACAGGAGGAGGAATTTAGAGTTTAGAGTTCAGTTAAAAAAAGATCATTCAGACTCACAGATCAGCTGAGTCCACCTGGGTTTGTGTGGATTTCAGAAATCATGATATTTCTCTTCAGATGGAATATTTAACTCCTTGTGATATTAATTGTTCATCATGTTGACGTCTCATTGTGTCTGTTTGATAATCATTTACTCTTCTTTTATGCTGTTCTGATACTACAGATGAAAAATGTACAGAAACGTACAGAAAAAAACACAATATACCTGAAACAATATACCACTAGTGAACTACACAAGTGTTGTTTAGCATAATGGAATATTTGCCTCTTACTGTAAACTGCATTAATACTGTTTATTCTAAATATTACTGCAGGTGTGCAGATAGAAACAAAACAGTCACACCAACAGTCACAAATGATTCACGTGGGTTTGTGTGTATTTCAGAAATCATGATCATTCAGATGGAATATTTAACTCCTTGTGACATTAATTGTACATCATGTTTGATAATCATTTACTCTTTTTTTATTCTGTTCAAATACTACAGATGAAAAATGCTAACCTACAGAAAAAAACACAATAAACCTGAAACAATACACCACTATAAAGACCAAATAACACTGGTTAGTTTAGTATAATGGAATATTTGCCTCTTACTGTAAACTGCATTAATATTGCTTATTCTAAATATAACTGCAGCTGTGCACATAGAAATATAAACAGTCACACCAACATTCACAAATGATTCAATTCACTTTATTTTATTATAATATAAATGTCACACACAGTTTGGAAATGCATCATAACAATATAATAGCCTCCACAATTATTAGAAATAAGTAATAAGTAATGTTATTCATGTTTCATGCACAAAGCACAATTAAAATCTGGTTTACGACTGATGAAGTTGTGTTTATTGCAACAGAAACATCCTTGTTGCAAAGCTACATGTTCCCATAATAACACGATGATGTCAGTGTTTACAGGGACAGCTTGTTGTCTGCTCAGCATCCTGCAAAAAGCCAGTTTGTGTTTTGTCTTGTTTTGGTCAAAATAATAAGTTTCTTCTAAGTTTGGTTTGTTCATCAGCCTGAATGCAGCTCCTAAAGATCAGCACAGACAGGAGTGATTTTCTTTAGAAAGTTTAGAGAGCTGATAAAATGTTTTTACTGTCAGAGATGATTATTACTAAGCTCAGTTATCAGTAAACACACTACAACACTAAGCTGGCATTTTCACATTTTACACTCTGGAGGGAGGTTTGAAAAAAGCTTGTTCTGGGGGAGAAAACACTTTATTTTAATCTGGACGGAGACCAAATCAGAGAGAAATAGATGCATACATGATTTTAGCCAGCTCAGTGTGGACATGGTGTGAGAATTTTTGGCCACTTCGGGGTGATTTCCTGCTGTGAGGCTGTTTGTGTTTCCTCCACAGCTCATTCTCTGGTGCATGAGGCTCTCTTTCTCTGTTTTCCACCATCTGTGTGATGAGGACATTGACACTGAATGTGACAATGGCCTCATAAACCCTGGCAGACTCTCCCCAGGCGTCGCTCACGGTCCCGGGGGGTGCAGACGTCCCTCCTGTGCAGATTATTGCTCTGTCTAACAGGCTGAGGATATTACTTTGCCTGACGGGCAAACAGCAGCACCTTGCATGCTTATTTCCCCGGGGACTCCTGAATCACATTTGCAACGACTCTCGCTGGAGAAATTTGGTAAAACCGTGTCGGTGTGAATCCTCCTGAGAGCTCGGATCAAAACCCCAGCTGAGTGAGGACGTGTCAGGCTGAGGGTTCAGAGCCTCAGCCTCGTTGTGAGGGATCATCCTCTGTGACAGAGATAAGTCCTCCATCCTGTCCGGCTCTCATTCAGAAACACCCGCCTGCCAATCTGCTGCCAGCTGCCAGCACCTCCATCACAGTCAGACTGAAAGTGTTCACTGATGCTGCTTCTGTCACATGCAGAATACAAAACAACATAATTGGAGTCGTCTCATCCTGCAAAGACAAGACCAACAATAAAAACAGTTTGTCAAAGAGAAAAGTATAAAAAACAGCTTAGAGAATCTGCTGTTTCAGGAAATTCTGCATTTGTGGTAAAAAAAAAAAAAAAGACTAAATAAAAACATTGTTGTAAATATGCTTTTTGATTGTTATCATTTTTGTGTAATGTTCAGACTTTAAAGTTTTTATTTAAAACATAAACAAATCTTTATTATACTTGTTTCCAATAAAAATCAACTTATTTTAATAATATTCTAAAATGATGAATTTCTATAATAGAGATGCAGAAAGGATAAACATGAAAAATGATTAGTGTCTGATTTAAAAGAAAGGAGTGAATACAGGATTTACTACGGAAGAGTATTAGGACCAGTGAAAAAAAGAAATAGAATTCTAAGAAAAAAAATCACAATTCAGATTTTTTCCAAAACTTAAAAAAAAAAATGCTTTTTGAGAAAAAAAATAAAATAAAAAAAAGTTAGGTTTTGGAAAAAAGTAGGAATTCTGAGACGAAAATGAGAAAGAAAAAAAAAATCCTCCTTTAGCTTTTACAATTTTTTTTTCAGTGGCCTTAATACTCTTCCGTAATTTACGCAGTCTGTCTTAAACAGAAAAATGAAACTTTAGGTTCAGCAAGCAAAAATGACATTTACACCATCTAGTGGCCGTAGTTATTATGACACGGGGAAGTGATTACGTGAATATAAGGTGATGATTTTCCATATTATGAGTAGGCAGGTTGAGTGGATGGTGACTAGTTAGCAGCTATTATGTTATTTACGTATATTTGCAAAAACTAAAATAAAATTGGCCTTTTATTGTCTAGAAGTTTGTGTAAATAGCTCCATTAACTCCCGTTCATTGAGGAGTACCTCGCCAGCGCCCCAGGCTCTCTGTAGAAGAGCTCTGAGCTAACCAGACCTTAACCACAGCCTTGTCACATCATAAAACATCCTTATTTTTATAGGATAACTGCTGATAGAGGGGGACCTCTAGTAAATGCACCCATGGGTCGTTGTAGAGCAGCTACAGCCAACCTATGAGGACTTCTCATTGTAAGGATGTGTTGGAGTCATTCTGTCTGTTTTACGTGGAGAACTTGTGTTGAGTGTAAACGGTTACTTTCCTCTGCAGATATCTGCGTCTCATTACCAGCTAAAGGTCAGAGATGAGCCCTCATCAGTCTCCCATCACCGCTCAGACTATGGCTATTGATCCTCCTCACCTTGGACTAAACGGCGTCCTTTAACACAAACGGCTCAGACTCGACTCACAACAACAGATTATCCAGAGAAAGGCCGAGTCAGCACAACGCAGAGGCTGCAGCGCGTTCATTATTCCTGTTTGCTTCACCGCCGAGCGATCAAAGAAAACACTCGCCGGGTAGAAATCGATACAGCGCTTCAGTCGTATGAATTTTTTATTGTTTCTGTTACCTCTGGTGTCCCACAGTTATTATTCATAACTGTCAGTCTGAAGAGTCCGCAGAGGAAACAGGAAGCAGGAGCGGAGACGTGTTCAGACGCTCGTTTATAATCTACACCGTGAAGAATACACTGTAAAAAATGTTCTTCTTCTGTTGGATCTCATTGTTCTGACATCATCACTGTACTTTGTTTTATTCCATTTTCCTTCAGGTAGTGTTTTCCTACATTTCCCAGAATACCTTTTAACAATCAACACTAAGCATACCTGCCAACATTAAAGCCCTCATCTGATCTTTCTTTACTCTTCGATCCTCGCCTTTCCTTCTGGTCGGCGATCTTTTTTTGGAGAGTAAAGTCAAAGAGAGAGAAAGTTAGAGAGAAAGATATAAAGTGGGGAAATTAAAGAGGAACAGTGGCTGTTGGGGGCAATCCACATTACATATAAACTATATTTTACATTTATTCATTTTTTGACATGTACCGCAGCCATTTATCCCAGCCTTAAGAAAATGAGTCTTCCTTAGTTTTTAGTCTATATGTGAGTCTCTCCATTGTTTGAATATCACTGATCATGTTGAGCCATTGTCTGTAGTCGGGTGCAACGGACCGGAGCCAGTTCTCTTCCTTTTTTGCTGCAGCAAGAAGAATCTTTATCAGATATTGGTCTCCTTTGTGCACCGATCCTTCCATATGTCCCGGTTATAGGACAAGACAAGTTCGGGGGATTTTGTATCCTAGTACCTCACATAGCACGACATGGATATGATCCCAGAAAGGTTGAATTTTACTGCAGCTCCAAAACACGTGTGTATGGTTGGGATCCACACTGTTGCACAGTCTCCAGCAGGGTTGTTGAGTGTTCATTTGTCTGTTGGTAATCTTGGGCGTTCTAAAGAAACAAATTTGGTTTTTCCAAGTGAATTCTCTCCATCCATGTGACTGTGCTGGTCGGCTATCTTGAAGGTCTCAAAGCTTTTATTTCTGCTCTGAGGATCTCTGATAAACCAGGAGCGAGGAAACATAGAGCAGCCTTTACAGGAGTCTTTTACTGACTGACATGCCTTCTTATTAGATATCAGTTATTGATGGGACACTGCAGCTGATCTGACACATCACATCACTGAGAGGAGACATATTACAGTCAATCAATCAATCAATCTTTATTTATATAGCACCAAATCACAACAAAGTCTAATAATTGATGTTTTCTGATTCATAACCTGGTTAACCGGGCAGACGATATAGAGTCCCTAACTGCAAACTCAACCGTTTTAAGAATTCATTTGTTCCAACCTCCATCAAACTCCTAAACAATGCTGCTTGAGGCCGAAGATTGTGCAATAATTTTATAGTGCTTTTATCATGGTGATCTTTTAGCATGTGTTTTTCCCATTGGTGTATGTATGTGTTGTGTGCAATACTGTTATGTAACTGTTGTTGGGATGGTAAGGCTGGTGAGGTGTCTGCTGTCATTGTGGCTGTCGAGGCATTTATGGCGCAGTTGCTGAGTCCAAGACAAATTTCCCTAAGCGGGACAATACAGTATATTTTATTGTCAATATCACGAAAAAAAGAACCATAAACAACTTTATTCATTAATTAGAAAGATTTTTCTTTTCATGATCTGTTATTTTCCCCATTAACTTTTATTATGAATAAAATTAAAGACAGGGATAATCTTGAATGAGTCAGTAAGAAACACTTTTAAACACTCATAATTTATATCATTTATCCTCATTTACATTCAGTCACATGAGAGGCTGAAAAGTCCTGAGTGTTGTGTTTGATACGAGTTACATCACTTCTGTTTTCCCTGAAAACTTTAGACCAATAAGTCATTTCCAGTTCAGACGGCACCCTGATCATATCCTGCATTATTAATCATGGAATTCACAATCAGAATATCAATAAATGCAGCCAGTAGAAATGGTTCATATGTGTCTGAGCAGGACACAGTATAAATACAGAATGCAGGTGTTTGTTAAGCAGGTAACAGAGAGGAAACAGCTGCTGGCAGTGGTGACTGTATGTCAGGTATAACAGAGCAGGTGGACTCTAATGCAGAGACTGCAGGCTGATAAACGCTGAATAAAGCTCTTTATTCTGGCCGAGCAGGCAAGATGAGAACTGGCTGAGAAGCAAAAAGATCAGAGATAAAACAGAAGATCCAACAGAGACTGAACACTTAAATACATGAGGGCTGATTGCAAACAGGATGCAGGTGAAGCACATGATGCACTCAACTAAGGCGGGAAATCACAGGAAATACAGAAAACACACACTAGAAGAAAACCTTTAAAAATAAAACAGGAACTAGGATCTCAAGCAGGATGTGACACTGTACACCTTTATTAGTATTTTTACCTTTACATACTGTTTATATTCTGACTCATGATTAGTCATAAAGTCATTCATAAATTCCCCATCAGTCATTAATATATGTTTTACTAATCCAATCCAGGAGAATGTGATGGATTCAGCAATATGTTTGAATGCTGATCTTTTTTTTTTTTTTTAAATAAACACAGGTGAAATTTTGTAAATAAAATAATAATAAAAAAAATAATGGATTTTTTCCCCATGTTTGAATACTGTGGGTCACATTAAGAATACTCTGGCTAATAGAAATATATATGGTGTTTTTACAGCTCTCAACCCTGAACATTATGTAAGGGTTAACACACAGTGCACATGTTCAGACACAGATGCCATTAAAAGTCTCCCCAGCTGGTAAAAACTGACATCATTGTGAAGAACAGTCCATGACACACCCACTTAACTACACATCCCCCCTGAAACCTAACCCGAAACGTCCCAAAGCTCATGCCTAAACCTCCCCAAATGTGTCTGTCATGTAGTAAAGTGGGAGAGTCGTGTAGAGACTGTGAGTCACACAGTCACACAGATAGACCATAGAGAAATATATGTATATAAGAAATGGACGTAACATCCGTGACGTCACCCATTGGTTTGTGGACTGCTGCTCGGAGGCCAATAGTATCGGATCTGAGCAGCGCCATCTTGAACATTTCATGTGCATGCTGGGAAATATGGAAACAGGGATTCTACTTATATGGGCATCAGGAGGAGCATGAGGCGCCCTCGTGAACCTGTGAACCAATCAACCTGTCAATCACCACGTAGCCACGCCCTAATGCATACCCTGCTTTATCGTCACATATAAAATCAGGGAGGCCAAAATGTCCCAAATGAACATCATACTGCATTGAAGAAGGCTTTAAACTAGCGATTGAGACCATAAACACATTTTGAAAACGTTTACTGAGGTTAGAAATCAAGTGAGAAGTTGGTGAATTCTCCATTGACTTGTATAGAGACGGAAGTCCTTTTGACACCAAAACGGTCGCCCCCTGGTGGCCTTTTGATAGAATGCAGTTTTAAGTTACTTCCACGTTGGCCTCATTTCAGAGGACCTGAACTCCCCGCCTGAGATAGACCTAGCTGCTCATTTCTCTAAACACACACTTCCTTGTTTCCTCTCTCCTTGCATCTCTTTGTGCATCCTCAGTGAGAAGTAGATTAGCTCTTTAGTGTATGGAAAGCCAGAGAGGTCAAATCAGACTAAACCAAATCACATGTTTGGATCCAAACCAACATTGATGTGATCTCCTCACAATTCAGTGATGATGTCATAGCAGCAGAAACATCTCATTACACAATGTCTGCATTTAGAGGGACGACACAACCTTTATATGCTGTTAAAAGATGGTCGTGTTTTTAGCTGCAGATGAAAGCAGAAAGTGTTTGTGTTTAGTGTCTGGATGATGTTACCAGCACCACCAGGGAGCCGGCCAATCAAACGGCAAGAACAGGTTTCCCTCCGTCTGCTTCATTACAGTCGATCTGTATGCGGAGCACACACTCAGACCTTCACTTCTCCCTCCTCACTTCATTCTGCCGTCACGCTCGGCTGCTCGAGAGAGAGAGAGAGAGAGAGAGAGAGAGAGAGAGAGACAGAGAGATAGAGAGAGATAGAGAGAGAGAGAGAGAGAGAGAGAGAGAGAGAGAGAGAGAGAGAGAGAGAGAGAGAGACAGAGAGAGACAGAGAGAGGGATAGAGAGAGAGAGAGAGAGAGAGAGAGAGAAAGAGACAGAGAGAGACAGAGAGAGAGATAGAGAGAGAGATGGAGAGAGAGAGAGAAAGAGACAGAGAGACAGAGAGAGACAGAGAGAGAGATAGAGAGAGAGATGGAGAGAGAGAGAGAGAGACAGAGAGATAGAGAGAGAGATAGAGAGAGAGACAGAGAGAGATAAAGAGAAAGAGAGACAGAGAGAGAGGGGGCGAGACAAAGAGAGAGAGAGAGAGAGAGAGAGAGAGAGAGAGAGAGAGGTGGAGGCAACAAGTTCACAGGCATTGACCTCTTTAACAGAAATGACGATGTTGTGTATTGATTGAACACAGACACAGAGACACACTGTACTGCACAATGCTTCCTCTCTTTCTCTGTGATCTCATAAAACGAACAATAATTAAACACATTTTTATACAATAACACAATCGTTCCATAGCAATCCACCAATAATCAGTTTTAATAAGCTGTATTTCAGACCTCTCACTCTCATATTCTTTACATTTGTGCAGAAATTCTGGTGAAACAATTGGGAATGTTGTTAGCTAATTACATCATTGACCTTACATGAAGCCCCGCCCCCTTGGTTACTGTCACCTGTCAATCATACTCAGCTCCATTGGCCCCTTGGCTTCTACTGAACACTTTAACCCTCCTGTTGTCCTCGAGTCAAGGAAGGAAGGGAGGAAGGAAAGGAGGAAGAAGGAAGGAAAGGCGGGAGGTAGGGAGGGAGGGAGGAAGGAAGGAAGGAAGGAAGGAAGGAAAGGAGGGAGGGAGGAAAGGAAAGAAGGAAGGGAGGGAGGCAGGAAAGGAAGGAGGGAGGAAATAAGGAAGGAAGGTAGGAGGGAGGGAGGGAGGGAGGAAAGAAGGAAGGAGGGAGGGAGGGAGGGAGGGAGAAAGGAAAAGAGGAAGGGAGAGAGTAAGGACAGACGGAAGGAAGGAAGGAAGGAAGGAAGGAAGGAAGGAAGGAAGGAAGGAACAGTCAAAACAGACGAGAGGGAGGACGACACGAAGGTTAAAAACAGCTCACATATATACAATTTTGATGTTTTAAAAAGGTGATTTCATGTAAACAAACAAACAGGAAGCAGTTCATTTGTTGGAGACTATTTTCTGCGGATTTATCCCCATTTGGTGCTGTAGTCAGCATTTCTGCAGCAGGACAGCATGTGTGTGTGTGTGTGTGTGTGTGTGTGTGTGTGTGTGTGTGTGTGTGTGTAATAGCTATAACATATCACTAAAAAGTCACTTAAGGACATTACATAGACTTACATTCACTTCCTGGGGGCTTAACGTAACCTTAACTTAACCACTGACCCAAAAAGCTGCTTTTTACCAACTGGGGACACGATTTCTGTCCCCAATTAACTGGTCCTAAGTCTGTCTATATTTGTCCCCAAAAGTAGCCTATGACAGTGCACACACACACACACACACACACACACACACACACACACACACACACTAATTGAGGGGATGAAGCTGTGAACATCTGTGCCCATTAAACTTCTCACAGAAGGCTCAGCGAGAGCTTTTTGTCTTTTTGCTCAAACATGAACAGGGACTCATTAAAGAGAGTGAGAGAGAGTGTGTGTGTGTGTGTGTGTGTGTGTGTGTGTCAGTGGCGGCTGGTGACAAAAATGTTTGGGGGGGCGCAGTTTGATGGTTGGTGGTCCTAGGGTTAGTGTCAAATAAGCCGTAGCACCACTTCATACCGCAGCAAAAAAATATAAATAAGAAAGAAAAACTAATCTAAAAACAACACAACACACTATAATGTCCCCTGGTTTGTCCCAGTATAGTATCTCAGACCCACAGAGAGAGGAATAAAAAATTATAACCAGACATGATAAAATTCACTCACAT
Organism: Scomber scombrus; assembly: GCF_963691925.1. Lineage (NCBI taxonomy): Eukaryota > Metazoa > Chordata > Actinopteri > Scombriformes > Scombridae > Scomber > Scomber scombrus. The sequence continues at coordinate 1,230,683 of NC_084986.1, read as the reverse complement.
CACCTAAAGATACCATCAGTTAAAGCAGAGTTACGAATAAGGTAATATGCTTAAAAAGAGACACCACCTATATTTTAGTTATTGTGTCTTCAGTCCTGATTTCACTGTAATCTGTTAGTTGTTGCAATACCTAAAGATGACAATAGATGGCGCATTAAGCACTATACACTGCTGTGATTAGGCATAATTTATTTAACTTATTTTAATAATGAAATGTACCCAAATCAACTGTAATAGTCAAAATTACTTTCATCATTTCTTATCCTGCATTTATGCATTTTAGTTTTTACACTTCATAGATATGTCTTTTATAAAGTATTTTTTTTAACACTTTACAATATTAATAACAGCAATGCAGCTACTACCTGATCTTTTATATGTCCTGTTGGAGCTGCTGGATGCAGCCACTGACTGAATCTATGTTCCTCTTCTGGAGCTTGGCATAGCGGAGGTCTACATTTGGCCAGATGTGGTGAAACAGCTGCAGAAAGAGCTCAGCAATGCTAAGTCTGCTAAAAACAACTTAGCTCCATGCTATTGTCTCGATGGCTGCAGCTTTCTGTTTGATTTTTTTCAGAGAGATGTTTTAGGTCTCGTTCCCCTGTCATTGTCCACAACGCTTCGGTGCTGACACTTTGAAACAGCAAACAGATAAAGCAATAAAAGGAATAACTCACACTGCATCCAGCTAGCCAGCTCCGTTTATCATTACAGCAGCAGGAGAAACTCTCAGCTCCTCCATCACCTGCTGCTGCTTTATCCTCTTTCTCTCTTCTAGTTAAAGTCTTGTGAAATTAGGTTTTTGTAGAGAAATTACAAAATAATCTTCTTTAATTTCCGCGGCTCCACTTTAACGTCATCTCCTGAACCTACCGTCAGCAGGAGTTTGGGTGACAGCAGCTGACGGGAAGGCGTGAATGACAGCCGGAACTGTCCAATCACAGTAGATTAAAAAACATGAAACAACAACAATTCGCTGCCAATAAAAGTGGGCGTGTCCGGGGCGCACTGAGCTGCACCCCGTGGGAAACGTGACGCAGGCCAATGAGAGAGCAGCCTCAGGTCATGTGCTTGTCAAAAGTTTGAGGGCTTGCATTGACTTCCATTAGTCCGGCGCCCCACATACAGGAAGTACATATAGAAATTAATAAAATACCATTTGGAATCGATTTATAATGAATGATGACAGGTGCTTAGAGGCTAACAGGACCATCTTGCTAACAAATACTATTTATTTCATAATTATTTAGCATTTTCTAATTCATTTATGTTTAATATATTTAAGTAGATTTTGGCCAGATATTTGATGGGGGCGGCGCCCCAGCGCCCTGCATTGACCGGCCGCCACTGGTGTGTGTGTGTGTGTGTGTGTGTGTGTGTGTGTGTGTGTAGCACTTCAGGGACCGTAGGTATAGATCTGTGTACGGATGGCAGGTTTATATTAACCGATCTCTAACAATCTTTCAGTCTTCACTCCTGTTAAATCTCTGCAGGTTTGTGTGTTTTCTGTAAACTGGTAATAAAAAGTGTCAGTTCACTGACAGAGAAAACAAGTTATAGAAATATATGTTATAGATGCTTTAACACATTACACAGTAAAACCTGCAGGATTCAGCAGTGAAGGAAACAGTTTAACCATCAGAAATGTTCTTCAGATGGTGGAACAGTGTTAGAAACTCCAACAAAACACTTTCCACTGACAGTGAAGACATGTTATAGAAATATATTTTGTAGATATTTTAAACAGGCGGGGAGTTCTGGTCCTCTGAAATGAGGCCAACGAGGAAGTAACTTAAAACTGCATTCTATCAAAAGGCCACCAGGGGGCGACCGTTATGGTGTCAAAAGGACTTCCGTCTCTATACAAGTCAATGGAGAATTCACCAACTTCTCACTTGATTTCTAACCTCAGTAAACGTTTTCAAAATGTGTTTATGGTCTCAATCGCTAGTTTAAAGCCTTCTTCAATGCAGTATGATGTTCATTTGGGACATTTTGGCCTCCCTGATTTTATATGTGACGATAAAGCAGGGTATGCATTAGGGCGTGGCTACGTGGTGATTGACAGGTTGATTGGTTCACAGGTTCAGGAGGGCGCCTCATGCTCCTCCTGATGCCCATATAAGTAGAATCCCTGTTTTTATTTTTCCCAGCATGCACCTGAAATTTTCAAGATGGCGCTGCTCAGATCCGATACTATTGGCCTCCGAGCTACAGTCCACAAACCAATGGGTGACGTCACGGATGTTACGTCCATTTCTTATATACAGTCTATGGTTTTAACACATTACACACTGAAACGCTGCTATGAGAGCGCTGAGAGTGAACCAGGACAGTAAAGTTGCAGCCAGACAGTAAAGCTGAGAGGAAGCTGCAGAGTCTCTATAATAATAATTCTCTGTAGGTTCATCAAACACATCACACACTGACAGCTCAGTCAGTTTATCCTCCTGAGTGTTTCTCTGCAGGATCGATGTCACACACACAAACACTGAAGCTGAAACACGCAGCGTTAAACGAGCGTCTGCAAACATCCGTCTCCCTTTGGCTTGTTTGTCTCCACTAATTACAACAATTAGAGTTTGCTGCTACATGTAATCTGAGGAGGAAACCTGCGTCTGTTTAATTCAGAGATATGGATCCACCTGCTGCAGCTGATCAGCCTCACACTGACGGACTGACTGTCAATACATCGGCTTTATTCTGCAGACTTCCACCGACTCTTTTTAGCCAATGAAGTTCATTATAAAATAAAATAATCCCTTCCTTCCTTCCTCCCTCCTTTCTTCCTTCCTCCCTTCCTTTCCTTCCTTCCTTTCCTTCCTCCTTTCCTTCTCTCTTTCTTTCCCCCTCCTACCTTCCTTCTTTCCTCTGTCCTTCTTTCCTCCCTCCCTCCTTTCCTTCCTTCCTCCTTTCCTTCTTCCTCCCTTCCTTCCTACCTCCTTTCCTTCCTTAATCCTCCCTCCCTTCCTTCCTCTCTTTCTTTCCTTCCTTCCTCCCTCCTTTCCTTCCCCTACTTCCTTCCTCCCTCCCTCCTTTCCTTCCTTCATCCTCCCTCCCTTTCTTTCCTTCCTTCTTTCCTCCCTCCCTCCTTCCTTCCTTCCCTCCCTTCCATCCTTCCTTCTTCCCTCCCTTCCTTCCTATTGACCCTCTAACACAGAACCTGCTGTCATGTTTCCAGCCTCCATCGCTCCGTCTTCCTGCCTCTCAGCCTAATTTCTTACCTCTCAGACTCTCCCCCGGTGGCCGTGACCCTCCTTAGTCCCCCGCCAGCTCTCAGTAACCTTTGACCCTTTCACTGCTGACGAGAACACAGTAAAAACAAACAGAAACGTGATCGGAGCCTTTTCTGACCTGAAGGAAACTGCTCTGGCCTGCCTGCTGCTTCATACTTCACTAATAATGTAATTAAACTAGTTGAGGCTCATTTGTGAGTTAATGATGTTTACCTGTTTCATTTCTCTCCAGTCTTCAGGTGACATAGACGTTGATGTGGTAGAAAGGTTGTCAGGTGTCACAGCAGAGTGATGCATTATGGGCTGTTTGCAGAGTTTGTGTTGATAGAGTTTCTTCCTGTGAGTTTAAAGTGAGTGAATCAGCCAACACTAGAAGAAGAATATTGGTTAGCTCAGTTTAATCTGAAGGAGTTTCTGAAGGATCGTGTGAAGTGTTTTTCTGCTGCTGAGGACAAAGTCATGAGACTCAGAAAATAAGTTGATCTGAGTTTGTTTCCTAAAAGTGATTTTCAAGCACTGATTGTAAACAGTGTCCTGTTCCTCAAATGATCGTCACTCACTTATTGCAGATATATTTGCCTCTTTAACTCTCATACATGGGTCACGTTACAAGAAGCAGCTCGCATGTAGTGAATTTGTCGAAAAGGGCCAACAAGACATCAAATGACCATTTAATAATTGTGGATAATTTAAAGTCAACAATGATTGGCTGTCTGTGTCCCACATGGTCTAGTGGTCAGGATTCCTGGTTTTCACCCAGGCGGCCCGGGTTCAATTCCCGGTGTGGGAAACGTTTGTGTCTCTCTGAACAACAATGATGCATTTAAAAAAAAGGATTGGTTAGCTAATTCCAATCTGCAGCAGAAATAGAGTGGAAGTGAATCACCTTTAAAACAGCAGAGTAAGAGTTACTGCTGTCACAGATGATGAGAAAACAAAGGGAAAAATGATAAATCCAATAATAAAAAAATGATCCTCCTTTGGTTAAATTGGTCGCCTGCAATAATGATGCATCATAGGCAGGTATTACTGTGTTTTAAATTGTTAAAGATTTAGGTGAGTAAAGAAAAACCAGCAGAGTGATCGAGTTTGTTTCCAAAAAGTGATTTTCAAGCACTGATGTAAACAGAGTCAGTGTCCTGTTCCCCACATGATCGTCACTCACCACTCAAAAACTGCTCATATCATTATACAAACAAGCCTTCAAAATCATTTGTGTCTCTCTGAACAACAGTGATGCTTTAACGGTTGTTATCAGTCAGCACTAGAACAATGATTGGTTATCTCAGTCTAACCTGCAGCAGAAACACAGTGAGAACTGAATCACCTGTCAAACAGCAGAGCAGAGTCATAGATGATAACTCACTACAGGTGTGCCTCAAATTTTCATCTTAGGTCCTTTTCTTTTCAGTCTCTATATAAACGATTCACCATCTGTGTGCCGAGACTGTGAAATTCTAATGTTTTGCAATGATACCGTGATCATGCTTAGACTGCAGCCCAACTTACTGGTTAAATAACTTCTGTCTTCAACTTAACACTACTAAAACTGTTGCTTTGTTCTTTGCAAAAACAAACAAATCTCACACAGAACCCGATGTTTTTAATCCTGATTGACTGTAACCTCACATTTAAAAAAACATGTAGAAAAAAATGTGTAAAAACCTCAAATATACACTGGCCAACTTTCGGCATCTCAGGAATCACATGTCAACAGAAGCAGCAAAAATGTTCATGTTTTCTTTTAAAATATAGTACATCAACTACTGCTTACCTGCGTGGTCCTTTGATTACTCCACCACTCAAAAAACAATCATATCATTATACAAACCATCCCTCACAATCCTAGATAAAAAAAACTAAAACCTTTCATCCCTGTCTGATCACTGGCTGGGTCTTGTGTGTGAATTGGGGAAGGTGAGGTGGGGTTATATTATGCTTGATGACAGTGCAAACAGTGTCAGTGTCCTGTTCCCCAAATGATCATCACTCACTGATTGCCTCTTTAACACTCATACATGGGTCACATTACAAGAAGCAGTTCTCATGTTGTGAATTTGGTGAAATGGGCCACTAGAGTTCAGATCATGGTTTTCCAATAAGACATCAAATGACCATTTAATAATGCTGATACTTTAAAGTCAACAGTGATTGGCTGTCTGTGTCCCACATGGTCTAGTGGTCAGGATTCCTGGTTTTCACCCAGGCGGCCCGGGTTCAATTCCCGGTGTGGGAAAAGTTTGTTCTGCTGTCATAGAGGATGAGGATGAGGAGCTCCTACAGTCAAAACTGAGGAAAAAATGATAAATACATTAATAAAAAAATGATCCTCCTTTGGTTAAATTGGTCGCCTGCAATCATGACGCATCATAGGCAGATATTACTGTGTTTTAAATTGTTCGAAGATCGATTTTCAAGCACTGATTGTAAACAGTGTCAGTGTCGTGTTCCTCAAATGATCGTCACTCACTGATTGCAGATACATTTGCCTCTTTAACTCTCATACATGGGTCACGTTACATGAAGCAGATGGGCCACTAGAGTTCAGATCATGGTTCTTCAATAAGACATCAAATTAAATAAAACGCACCGGATTATAAGGAGCATTAATAGAAACAAAACGTGTCTCAGATAAGTCGAACTTTATTCAACTCATTCACAATAACTCTCAACATTGTTCAGTTGTAACACATAAAATACAAAACAATACACTCACTTTTTCAGTTCATTCCTCTTCCACGAATCCATCAAATTCTTCATCTTCAGTGTCTGAAATTAACAGTTGGGCGATTTCGGCACCAAGCTGCCCGGATCCCTCTCGTCATTATCTGAGTCGGTCTCGTTGCTGTTGCCGGTACTGCGGCTCCGTAGTCTACCAAAGTCGTACTAAAACATTTTGACAGATGTTTGATCGCCGTGTACCACATAAAATCGGTTCGAGGTCAGTACGCACAACCAGAATCAATACATAAGGCGCACTGTCGATTTTTGAGAAAATTAAATAATTTTAAGTGCGCCTTATAGCCCGAAAAAAACGGTAATAATGCTGATACTTTAAAGTCAACAATGATTGGCTGTCTGTGTCCCACATGGTCTAGTGGTCAGGATTCCTGGTTTTCACCCAGGCGGCCCGGGTTCAATTCCCGGTGTGGGAATCAATACTTCAATACGAACCTCTCTGAACACTGATTGTGAGGCTGCTTAGCTTTCTTCTGCTCTGCTCAGGAGGTTAAAGGAGTTCACCATGTTTCACAGTGTGTCTTAAACCAGCAGTCAGGTGTCTGTAATCATTCCTCCTGTTCACACTGACTATTAAAAGATCTCCTGCTTTTGTGTTCCTTCATTATGTCTTTCTTTTTCTTTCTTTCCTCATCTTCCTCCCTTTTCTTTTTCTTTCTTTCATTCTTTCTTTCCTCATCTTCCTCCCTTTTCTTTTTCTTTCTTTCATTCTTTCTTTCCTCATCTTCCTCCCTTTTCTTTTTCTTTCTTTCTTTCTTTCCTCACCATCCTCCTCTTTCTTTATTTCTTCCTTTCTTTCTTTCCTCATCTTACTCCCTTTTTTTTCTTTCTTTCTTGCTTTCTTCTACCGGTTTGACTCATTCAGACGACTGAAGCTTCATATTAGCTTCAGATCAACTTTTAAATCCATGTTTCCACAGAAGGAAGGAATGTTATTGTGCTCTGATTGGCTGCTGAAGCTCAGTGATGGTTTACAGTACCCTAACCCCTCTGCAGGACGAAAGCTTTAACTTCACTTAAGTTTAAATATGTTTCAGACTCTAAACTTAAGTCTGCATACTTTACATTTTTAAATTCTGTCTATTTGGCAACATGATAGTCAAAACATCTTAAGTATAGTTGGAGGAGGCTCCTGAGGTGAGCTGACAATTGAGAGATGAAGTCTTCAGATCATCGTCTCTTCCTGTCATGGCTGTAATCCGATTGGCTGACGCGGTGGTATCGTCCCGGAGTTCGACCTCGGGCCTTTTTCATCTGCAGCCGATCCTTCGCATCGTGTCGGTCCCGGTCCATCCAGGAGACAGATGCCATTTCACTGGCTCTGAAACAGAATAAAGAATACATTATTCATGTGGGAGCCCTGGAGGAGCTCATTAAACTCCACACAGCAAACGCAGAAGACAGACTCGTGTTAAATGTGAAGCTGCTCGTCGTCCTGGCTTTGATGTGAAGGAAAGAAGCTGCTTCAAGCCCACAGAAGAGACGTTCGTTCCAGCAGCTGTACGGAGGACTAAAGATGACCAAATGTTTTAAATAATTACAAATATATGAAATGGTGAATAAATACTGAAAATAAATATGTTAAATCAGGGAAATATTAAAAATACACAAATGAATTAAAATAAATTAGGGATGTTTGTTATAGAAACTGCTGACTTTGGTCAGTTTTATGAATATTTGGAGAAAAACTGTTTACGTTTTACTTTTACCTAAAATCATAGACTGTATATAAGAAATGGACGTAACATCCGTGACGTCACCCATTGGTTTGTGGACTGCTGCTCGGAGGCCAATAGTATCAGATCTGAGCAGCGCCATCTTGAAAATTTCCGGTGCATGCTGGGAAAAATAAAAACAGGGATTCTACTTATATGGGCATCAGGAGGAGCATGAGGCGCCCTCCTGAACCTGTGAACCAATCAACCTGTCAATCACCACGTAGCCACGCCCTAATGCATACCCTGCTTTATCGTCACATATAAAATCAGGGAGGCCAAAATGTCCCAAATGAACATCATACTGCATTGAAGAAGGCTTTAAACTAGCGATTGAGACCATAAACACATTTTGAAAACGTTTACTGAGGTTAGAAATCAAGTGAGAAGTTGGTGAATTCTCCATTGACTTGTATAGAGACGGAAGTCCTTTTGATACCAAAACGGTTGCCCCCTGGTGGCCTTTTGATAGAATGCAGTTTTAAGTTACTTCCTCGTTGGCCTCATTTCAGAGGACCGGAACTCCCCGCCTGCCTAAAACACAATATTTGACTTTACTTGCGTAGTTAACATTTCATTTTACATTTTGCCTGCAGTTATTAACATTTATCCAGTAAACCTTTCTCCTACTTTTGATTAATAGATAATTGGTAGTTTTAAACTCTGCAGTTCTGCGTGTTTTATGATTACTTTTCCACTTAATACATCACAGTAACTACAAAATATCTATTTTCATTTATCTTTAACCCTCCTGTTGTCCTCGAGTCAAGGAAGGAAGGGAGGAAGAAGGGAAGAAGGAAGGAAGGGATGATAATAATAACAAACTTTACTTATATAACATATTTTATACAATGAAAAAAACAGGAAATAGGAACACTGGAAACATCACAGAGGATTATAAACAAAGAACATTTTTAATAAAATATTAATTATAGACACTAGTTCTTTTGAATTAACTGATCACAGCTGAACATTTTCTTTATGCATTTTACATATTTATTCTCCATTTTTAGTCGCAGTAGCTGATATTCAATTCTTTTCTCCTCTTCCTCAGATTATTTCAGCATTTCATTTACTCACTTACCTTCCTCTCGTGTCGTGTTTTATCCTCCGTACCTCGCCGTGGCGAGTTAATAATGACTCAGATTCATTTAACGAGGTGGAAACGGCTGACAAAAGACACGTTGGCTGAGAAGTCAAGGATCTCCCTGACATGTGGATGCGGGATCCTCCGTTAGCTCAGGGAAACAGGAAGCTCTGGCAGCGGCGAAGGAAACATCAAACGCTGGCCTGCCGGTGAACTCCGCCGCCCCAGCAGGGGCTCCGTTCCCGTCTAATTAAAAATGCATTGGCAGGCTGAGCGCCCCATGGCTGCAGCGTGTTTGAAGTGCTGCTCAACACTGTACAGTTCAGGTTGGTGAATATGATGATAGAGAAGGAGGGAGGGATGCTAACGAGAGGGAGGATGCTAACGAGAGGGAGGGATGCTAACGAGAGGCAGCATCACAAACACAGAGTCTGTACACAGTTCATTATAACAGTTATGATGTCTAGATTTATCATTTCTAATCAAAATGTCCCACAAACTCTTGTCACTTAAAGGATTTGTCAAATTTCACAAATGTTGCCAATTAATTTTCTGTCAATCAAAGAACTGATTAATCAACTTTCATTTCAGCTCCTGAGTGCTGCCAGGAGGCGGCTGTGGCTCAGGAGGTAGAGAGATTGTCCACCACTTGGACGATAGGAGGTTCGATTCCCGGATCCTCCAGTTAACTGATGAGATCAAAAAAAGTAAAAATCTGGTGCAATTAAAAAATAAGTTTAAAATTTTCATTTTGGAAAGATATAGTCTTGAAGGTGGGGAATGATTTATGGGACTAATGTTAAATATCTATTTTTGCTTGGTATTTGCTGAGTATGTACATGTAGGTGTGTGTATATGTGTGTAGATGGCATGTACTGTATGCTTGTTTGTTAATGTATAGGTAATGTATATACATATATTTACATGTATGGTTTAAAGGTTAGGGCATCTATACGCTTGTAGCTTCAGCCCTGTTGTTAGAGGGATGTGTTACTGTTTTTTCTTTGTGGTTCTATTTATTTTTTGCTGATCGAAATAAACTCAAACTCAACTCAGTCTGCATGTCGATGTGTCGTTGTGCAAGATGCTTAACCCTGAATTGCTCCTCATGGCTGCAGTAACAGTGTGTGAATGTGTATGAATGGTTAGTCTCCTCCTGATGGGCAGGTTGGCTCCCTGTGTGGTAGCTCCTGTCATCACTCAGTACGTTTACATGCAGCAAAAAACTTGAATTTCTGATCGTATCAGACATAGTTTGGACTTTTAAAATGCTTGTAAACACCTTAGTCCGGTCTACATCAGACCTACTTCGGACCATAACGGACATCTCAAAATCGGATAAGAACAGAAGATCGATACTTGGAGTCCGTGTATCGATACAATATTGCCATGCAAAATATCACGATACTATGCTAAATCGATTTTTTCATGTTTATGGTTTAAGTTAAGTGTAAAAGTAAAAAGGGATTCTTTTTTATTTTTCTAAAAGCTCTCTGTAATGCACTTTATATTAAAATGCCATCTTTATTTAATATAAGAAAAGAAAATATATCTTTATTCTTTTTTATTCTTATTTATTTGAATCCAACAAGTTGAGTGTAAATCCTAATAAATGAATTCTACTGTATTTATCTGACAATCTACAGCTGCTAGACACAGATGCTGATGGAACAAAAAATAACAGACTTTATGATGTTCAGGACATTTTCACAAACTGGACCTCAGTGAATTGTAATTGAATTCTTCTGATCTACAGACTGAAGAAGATAACATGTTGTTTGGTTTCAGTCCACTAAACAAACTGCTGAGTGTGTGATTCACGTCATCCTGTGTGAAACACTGCAGGACTCTGACAGCGAGACCTTTACTCTGCTGGAGGAGGTCGTTCATCTCTGGGAGGAAACGTCTCACCTGGAGCAGCAGCAGCAGCAGTGCCCCCCCCCCCCCCCCTCCAGGAACAGTCCTGCTCACCGGGGGTCCTGACTGAACCTGAATCCGTCACATTATCCTGGACTGACCTTTCTGCTGGGTTTCACCTGAAATAGACGCAGCGGTCCGCTCGTTACGCTCCGTTAACCAGCTGTCACTTCATCGCAAAATCAAGTTCCAACCAAATTGAAGTGACCGACAATACGTTCAAATTAATTCACATGTGCCCCCCCCCCCCCCCCCCCCCCGCTCAAACCAGGTCATATGGAGCTTTTCCACTATACAGTTCTAGCTCTACTCGGCTTGACTCTCTTTGCGTCTCCATCATAGACTGTATATAAAATGGACGTAACATCCGTGACGTCACCCATTGGTTTGTGGACTGCTGCTCGGAGGCCAATAGTATCGGATCTGAGCAGCGCCATCTTGAAAATTTCAGGTGCATGCTGGGAAAAATAAAAACATGGATTCTACTTATATGGGCATCAGGAGGAGCATGAGGCGCCCTCCTGAACCTGTGAACCAATCAACCTGTCAATCACGACGTAGCCACGCCCTAATGCATACCCTGCTTTATCGTCACATATAAAATCAGGGAGGCCAAAATGTCCCAAATGAACATCATACTGCATTGAAGAAGGCTTTAAACTAGCGATTGAGACCATAAACACATTTTGAAAACGTTTACTGAGGTTAGAAATCAAGTGAGAAGTTGGTGAATTCTCCATTGACTTGTATAGAGACGGAAGTCCTTTTGACACCAAAACGGTCGCCCCCTGGTGGCCTTTGATAGAATGCAGTTTTAAGTTACTTCCACGTTGGCCTCATTTCAGAGGACCAGAACTCCCCGCCTGGTACCAAACCGAGTCGAGTACAGCTAGAACTGTATAGTGGAAAAGCGCTAATACATCTGGTGTTTCTCTGCTAATCTGTAGTGTCTCCTCTGGCTCGTTAGCATGGTCAGCTAGCAGCTAGCAGGTGACCCAACAGATTTGTTGACAAACAGCTTTATCTTTGTTTGTGACTTTGCCGCCCACGAAAATGTTCACACGCAGCTTCTCAGGGGTTTAAGTGTGATTATCAGCTCTGATCGCTGTTGTCCTTCCTTTTTAACAAAACACCAGATTAAGATTAGTGTAGTTTACTGATTGGTCAATAAGGCAGATAACAGCCTGCTGCTCATGGCTGATCTACCCAACGGGCAATCTGGGTAAGTGAATGACATGTTAGTAGAATGTAAACCCAGTAGAGCTCTGAGATCTACGGACTCAGGTCAGATAGTGGAGCCCAGCTCTAGTTATTAATAAAAAATACTTAATTTGATTCAAACAAACTAGTTGACCATGTCTGATGAAAAGAGAAAAACTGAAAGAGAAATTCAGATCTCAGCTTCTTGCAAACCTCAATACATCTGAACTGTCTGTGCATGAAGTGACTCACAGATTTATTGTTGTTTGACTCTAAAAAGGGAAGTTTGAGACAATCTGACTAACTTTATTTAACCCTCCTGTTGTTCTCGAGTCAAGGAAGAAGGGAGGGAGGAAGGGGAGGGAGGGAGGAAGGAAAGGAGGGAGGAAGGAAGGAAGGAGGGAAGGAAGAAGGAAGGAAAGGAGGAAGGAAGGAAGGAGGGAGGGAGGACAGAAGGAAGGAGGGTTTGATGGAGGAAGGAAAAAAGAGGAAGGGAGGAAGGAAGGAAAGAAGGACAGAGGAAAGAAGGAAAGGAAGGAAGGAAGAAAGGGGAATGGAGGAAGGAAAAAAAGAAGGAGGAAAGAGAGGAAGGAAAAAAAAGACAGAAGGAAGGAGGGAGGCGGGATGGAAGGAAGAAAGGAGGGAGGAAAGAAGGGAGGAAGGAAAGAAGGAAGGGAGGAAGGAAAGGACGGAAGAAGGAAAGAAAGACTGAAGGAGGGAGGGAGGAAGGACAGACGGAAGGAAGGAAGGAAAGAAGGATCAGTCAAAACAGACGGGGTTGAATCAGTATGAGGTGTTTAACCCTTTGTGGGACGGCAGTAATGTGATATCTGACACCATCAGGCTGAAGGACACGTGACTGGACTCTGAATTCTGGCTGATTTTCTGCCAAAAACTAACAAGTGAGCAGCTGCAGAGAAACTGAGCAGCGTTGTGGCCGGCTGATGGTGCTAATTTCCCATCATGCCCCCCCCCCTCCCCCCAATGCAGCCTGTTCATTTGGTTAATATCAGGATAATGAACCCAGCACCTCCAGGCTGCAGCTGCTGACCGACACGCCGGCCACCGGAGAGCCAGCGATCAATGAGCCGATCAATACTTCGCCAGCAGCTCAGGTTTGGTCGGTGTGATGTCACAGTTTAACCACAGTGTGATGGAGCGGCCGAACCTGCTGCCGTGGCAACGCTATTGATCAAGTTCATCACTGATTACTGATCTGGCTCATTTTCAAACACACTGAATAACAATGGTGGATATTTGGTGATTGTTTTTAACCTCTGTGTCAAATTACCCTGTCTGTTTTGACTGTTCCTTCTTTCCTTCCTTCCTTCCTTCCTTCCTTCCTTCCTTCCTTCCTTCCTCCATCCTCCTTTCTTCCCTCCCCTCCTACCTTCCTTCCTTCCTTCCTTCTTTCCTTCCTTCTGTCTTTCTTTCCTTCCTCCCTCCTACCTGCCTTCCTTCCTTCTTTCCTCCATCCTTCCTCCTCCCTCCTTTCCTTCCTTCCCTCCTTCCTCCCTCCATCCTTTCCATCTTCCTCCCTTCCTTCTTTCCTCTGTCCCTTATTTCCTTCCTTTCTCCCTTCCTCTTTCCTTTCTCCCTCCCTCCCTTCCTTCCTCCCTCCCTCCTTTCCTTCCTTCTTCCTCCATTCCTTCCTTCCCTCCCTCCCTCCTTTCCTTCCTTATTCCTCCCTTCCTTCTTTCCTCCCTCCTTTCCTTCCTTCTTCCTCCCTTCCTTCCTCCCTCCCTTCCTTCCTTCCTTCTTCGAGGACAACAGGAGGGTTAAGAGATAACACTCGTTTATCTCCAGTTGTAATGACCTGTAATGACCTGTGCAGCCTGTAGGTGGCGCTATCATCTCTTTACACAGACTTTCACTTTATAAGATGAAACCGGCGACATCATCAGTGAGTCACACGCTGCTCACGTCAGCTGTTACTCACCTGTGTGGTGAAACGGCAGCTGTAGGCAGGTGAGTCAGCACTCTGTGACATCACAGCGGGGGTGATGACTCATCGCACCTTTAAAGCTCTCAGCTGACTCATCGCACCTTTAAAGCTCTCACCTGCTCATCTGACAGCGATTCCTCGACAAGCAGAGTCATGTTCGCTGCTGGAGTGCAGAGGAACAGCTGTCTGCTCTGATCACACTCAGCTTCATCAACCTTTAACACTGCAGCAAACTCTCACTGAGCTGCTTCTCTGAAAGATATCTAACAAAAGAGCTGCTGGGTTTGTTTAAAGATGTTTTAATAAAAAATCAGCTTATCATAGCTCGACTGAAACATAAAACCAATTTCTTAACCCTCCTGTTGTCCTCTAGTCAAGGAAGGAAGGATGGAAGGGAGGAAGAAGGAAGGAAAGGAGGAAGGAAAGGAAGGAGGGAGGAAGAAGGAGGGAAGGAAGGAAAGGAGGGAAGAAGGAAAGGAAGGAGGGAGGAAGGAAGGGAGAAAAGGAAAGAAGGAAGGGAGGTAGGAATGACGGAGGAAAGAAGGAGGGGGGAGGAAAGGAAGGAGGGAGGAAGAAGGAGGGAAGGAAGGAAAGGAGGGAGGGAGGGAGGAAGGAAAGGAAGGAAGGAGGGTTGGAGGAAGGAAGGAAGGAAGGAAAGGAGGATAAAGGAACAAACTAACTCAGCCACTGAGCAGCTCTGAGGAACTGTGAGTCTGAATAAACAGTAATGTCAGAGGGAAAGAGGAAAGTTACTGCAGCATTTAAAGCTACTTAAGGTGGAATTTAAGGTGGAATCATGGTTCAGGAGGTTCTGTGCAGTTCTCTTAAAGAAGTCCGGCTCCTCTCTGGTTAATGGCGCCGGTCTCCCAGAGGACCCGGCGGCCCTGCGACTGCTCTGAAGAGGCAATGCATCAAAGCGACAGGCCAATCAGCAGCCGAGCAGCTCTTCATCCAACATGATTAAGAGTAATTAATCTGGTTACTGTGTGAAGTGTGAAGCTCGCCGCGCCGCCTCGTTTATCTTCGTTATGTAACCGCCGTGAGTTTGAATGTCGCTGCTCAGCCGACCGATACGTCGGATAAGAGCTGATGTTTTATTCTAGGGGAGATGAGAAGTTGTTTCTTCTTCTTCTTCTTTTTTTTTATTGAAATGAAACAAGTCTGAACATCTCCACTGTTTCTATCTTTGTTCTCAGAAGGACCATAAAGCATTAAAATCAACCAGACAGTAAGAATGTGTTTCTATATGTTATCTATCTAAACCCTCCTGTTGTCCTCGAGTCAAGGAAGGAAGGGAGGAAAGAGGAAGGAAAGGAGGTTGGAAGGGAGGAAGGAAGGAAAGGAGGAAGGAAGGGAGGAAAGGAAGGGAGGAAGGAAGGAAGGGCGGAAGAAGGAAGGAAAGGAGGGATGAAAGAAGGAAAGGAAGGGAGGAAGGAAGGAAGGAAAAGAACACAGGAAGGAAAGAAGGAAGGAAAGAAGGAAGGAAAAGAACATAGGAAGGAAAAGATGGAAGGAAGGAAGGAAGGAAAAGAACACAGGAAGGAAAGAAATAAGGAAAGAAGGAAGGAAGGAAGGAAGGAAGGAAGGAAGGAAGGAAGGAAGGAAGGAAGGAAAATAACACAGGAAGGAAAGAAGGAAGGAAAAGAACATAGGAAGGAAAGAAGGAAGGAAAAGAACACAGGAAGGAAAGAAGGAAGGAAAGAAGGAAGGAAAAGAACATAGGAAGGAAAAGATGGAAGGAAGGAAGGAAGGAAAAGAACACAGGAAGGAAAGAAATAAGGAAAGAAGGAAGGAAGGAAGGAAGGAAGGAAGGAAGGAAGGAAGGAAGGAAGGAAGGAAAATAACACAGGAAGGAAAGAAGGAAGGAAAAGAACACAGGAAGGAAAGAAGCAAGGAAAGATGGAAGGAAGGAAGGAAGGAAGGAAAATAACACAGGAAGGAAAGAAGGAAGGAAAAGAACATAGGAAGGAAAGATGGAAGCAAGGAAGGAACAGTCAAAACAGACGGGGTCAGTTTGACAGGAAGGATAAACTACATCCTGCTTAACAAGCATCAGACCAGCAGTGAGTCTGTGTTGTTTCTTCTCTTAGATTCACGCTGTCGATCATGTTGCTGCAGATCTTCAGTGAAGCTCTAAGAAGCTTCCTCACAGTGAATTATTCAAACTGACTTAATGATTTTTATGCTTCATTACATCAGATGGAAATATTCAACATGTCTGCTGCTTCATTTTAAACACATTTACCCAAAAATTCATCTCGGTTGATGCGCTTAAACAACCCAAAGAGTCCAGTTCTTCCTTTTGTCATATTTATTTTCCATTGTCATTTATCTTCATTTCCAAAAGCAAAAAAAGTTGATGTAAGAGGAGTCTTCTTCTGTTGCTTTAAAACTGTCTTCTTCTTCTTCTGTTGCTTTAAAACTGTCTTCTTCTTCTTCTGTTGCTTTAAAACTGTCTTCTTCTTCTTCTGTTGATTTAAAACTGTCTTCTTCTTTTTCTGTTGCTTTAAAACTGTCTTCTTCTTCTTCTGTTGATTTAAAACCGTCTTCTTCTTCTTCTGTTGATTTAAAACCGTCTTCTTCTTCTTCTGTTGCTTTAAAACCGTCTTCTTCTTCTTCTGTTGATTTAAAACCGTCTTCTTCTTCTTCTGTTGATTTAAAACCGTCTTCTTCTTCTTCTGTTGATTTAAAACCGTCTTCTTCTCCTCTTTATTTACGGCTGTTGCATCTGGGTTGTTTTTTCGAAAGGTCCACCTGTGCAACAGCTCGGATTGTAACGTGTTACCGGACTCAGTAACTGTAATAATATTACCAAAATATAGTTAGTAACGCGTTATATTACTCCGTTACTGCCTAAACCTAATATATCACTGTAACACGTTACTTTTGCAACGTGTTACCCCCAGGTGGGGAGCTCCGGTCCTCTGAAATGATGCCAACGCGGAAGTAACTTAAAACTGCATTCTATCAAAAGGCCACCAGGGGGCGACCGTTTTGGTGTCAAAAGGACTTCCGTCTCTATACAAGTCAATGGAGAATTCACCAACTTCTCACTTGATTTCTAACCTCAGTAAACGTTTTCAAAATGTGTTTATGGTCTCAATCGCTAGTTTAAAGCCTTCTTCAATGCAGTATGATGTTCATTTGGGACATTTTGGCCTCCCTGATTTTATATGTGACGATAAAGCAGGGTATGCATTAGGGCGTGGCTACGTGGTGATTGACAGGTTGATTGGTTCACAGGTTCAGGAGGGCGCCTCATGCTCCTCCTGATGCCCATATAAGTAGAATAACTGTTTTTATTTTTCCCAACATGCACCTGAAATGTTCAAGATGGCGCTGCTCAGATCCGATACTATTGGCCTCCGAGCAGCAGTCCATAAACCAATGGGTGACGTCACGGATGTTACGTCCATTTCTTATACACAGTTTATGATGGAGACGCAAAGAAAACCGAGTCGAGTCGAGCCGATTAGAGCTAGAACTGTATAGTTTAGCAGGTTTACTTTGTTGCTTTAGTGCATGTGTTGCTAATTAGATCTTTACCTCAGTACAAGTAAAGGTTCATGAAATACATCCAATAACTTCAGTCTGGACTAAACTGCTGCTAGAGGCTAAACCCTGATGATGATGATGATGATGATGATGATGATGATGATGATGATGATGATGATGATGAAGAATACAAAAAAACAAGACTTTTTTTTTTGATGAATAAAAGGTGAGACAGTAAAATCCTGTGAAGTTCATTTTCTCTGTAATGAAGCCGATCGTATGTCAGTGTGTAGCCGTGGTTACGCTTTACAACCATAAACTCACATTACACACACACACACACACACACACACACACACACACACTCCTGTATATAAAACATTACATTTTACAGCATCAGCATTCAGAGCTGCGGTGATGACAGATATACGATAGCTGTAATAAAAAGGGAAATGGCAGATTAAGTGATATTTTATATGACGTCGTTAATTTAAAAAGGTCAGTGAAGAAGAATCGTTTATACGAGGAGAGAACGAGACGTTTACACCTCACAGAGAAAACCGCTGAACTCACAGAAACTCTTATTGTTTTTATTTATTATAAAGAGATTATTTTATTATAAGCTTGTTTATTAAGTCCAGTTAAACCTGTTTTTATTGGTTCAGGAAAAACTAATAAAATCACCTGAAATAAAATTTGTGTAACTGAAATAGTTTTATTACAATTAAGAGAATCTACTTTAACCTTCCTGTCGTCCTCCCGGGTCAAATTGACCTCGTCTCTTTTGACTGTTCCTTCCTTCCTTCTGTCTTTCTTTCCTTCCGTCTGTCCTTCCTCCTTCCTTCCTTCCTTGCTTCCTTCCTTTCTTTCCTCTCTTCCTCCCTTTCTTCCTCCCTCCTTTTCTTCCTTCCTTCCCTCCTTCCTTCCTTTCCTTCCTTCTTCCTTCCTTCCTTGCTTCCTTCCTTTCTTTCCTCTCTTCCTCCCTTTCTTCCTCCCTCCCTTTCTTCCTTCCTTCTGTCCTTCCTTCCTTCCGTCTGTCCTTCCTCCTTCCTTCCTTCCTTGCTTCCTTCCTTTCTTTCCTCTCTTCCTCCCTTTCTTCCTCCCTCCTTTTCTTCCTTCCTTCCCTCCTTCCTTCCTTTCCTTCCTTCTTCCTTCCTTCCTTGCTTCCTTCCTTTCTTTCCTCTCTTCCTCCCTTTCTTCCTCCCTCCCTTTCTTCCTTCCTTCTGTCCTTCCTTCCTTCCGTCTGTCCTTCCTCCTTCCTTCCTTCCTTGCTTCCTTCCTTTCTTTCCTCTCTTCCTCCCTTTCTTCCTCCCTCCTTTTCTTCCTTCCTTCCCTCCTTCCTTCCTTTCCTTCCTTCTTCCTTCCTTCCTTGCTTCCTTCCTTTCTTTCCTCTCTTCCTCCCTTTCTTCCTCCCTCCCTTTCTTCCTTCCTTCTGTCCTTCCTTCCTTCCGTCTGTCCTTCCTCCTTCCTTCCTTCCTTGCTTCCTTCCTTTCTTTCCTCTCTTCCTCCCTTTCTTTTCTTCCTTCCTTCCCTCCTTCCTTCCTTTCCTTCCTTCTTCCTTCCTTCCTTGCTTCCTTCCTTTCTTCCCTATCTTCCTCCCTCCTTTTCTTCCTTCCTTCCCTCCTTCCTTCTTCATTCCTTCCTCCTTCCTTCCTTCCTTCCTTCCTTCCTTCCTTCCATCCTTCCATCTTTCCTTCCTTCCTTGACTCGAGGACAACAGGAGGGTTAAGTTATTATAAACTGCAACAATTGTATTTGTGTTATTATTATATATATAATTGGGGTTTTTGTGCATGTATAAGTTTTTATTTCAGAAAAACAAAAATATTGATTAAGATTTAATTCACATTTTTAATGAAATCACAGATATGATTTAAGGAAAAGATATTTTATTAGGTTTTACTAATTAGTGTTTTTTTAATTCAACATAAGTGTTTAATAGAAATTTTAATTTAGCTGGATCATATTTCTAGTTATAAAATCACCTGTAAGAAAATTACAGTAATTAAATAAACTTTTTGGTTTACTTGTAAATAAATTGTTGATTTTGTTGAAGAGTTTTAAGCTTTAATTTATTCAAGTCAAGTCAAAGTTTATTTCTATAGCACATTTAAATCAACCTTAATAATTAACATTTCGAGTTTGTACTGAATCTTATTTTAACTTAAAAAAAACTAAATTAAAGGAATTTAATTAATGTTTTTATTTATTTGTATGTAAATTATTTGGTTGAAGAAAAGTTTTAAGCATTAATTTATCAATTTTATCTAATAATAAAAATGTTTAGTTTGAACTGAATCATATTTTAAATTAAAAACATGTATAAAATTAGCTGTTACACAATTAGAGAAACTAAATTAGTTTCATCCAGAGTAAAAAAAAAAGAAATAGTAGAAGTTTAAGTTCAATTACAAACTGAAGCAGTTAAAGTAAAATAAATGAACCAACAAACATTAACTCTTTAGTTTGGATGAAGACAAAATATGAATTAAAGTGCAATAAAAACATTTAGTTTGTTCTGAATATTAAACATTTTTATAACTAACTATAATTTATATTATATTTCTTTATTAATTTATAATGAATAAAATATTCTGTGATGCTGTGATCTGATTGGCTCGTTTAAACGCTCTGATCTGATTGGCTCGTTTAAACGTCTCTTTCTCCAGATGGGAAATGTTAATTAAGAGCCGGGTCTGATTTCCCATGATGCATCAGCACATCGATGCACCATGGGAGCAGTGAGACGAGGTCGGAGGGTCACACATGAGGTCAAAGGTCAGGCCGTCAACAATAAGCAGCTGAGGAGGATTCAGGTCAACGTTTCCTCCTCTGAGATCATCTGAAACAGCCTCTGTCAGGAAGAGAAGAAGAAAAGCTTTCAGTCAGAGAGACTTTAACACCAGGCTGAGCAGCAGCGATGATGTCATAGCAGCAGCGATGATGTCACACTTCTGCCAAATTAAAGCCTATTGTTTAACCCTCCTGTTGTTAGAGTCAAGAGAGGAAGGAAGGGAGGATGGAAGGGAGGGAGGGAAGATGGGAGGAAAGGAGGGAGGAAGGGAAGAAGGAAGGGAGGAAAGAGACAGGAAGGAAAGAAAGAGAGAAGGAAGGAAGAAGGAAGGACAGACAGAAGGAAGGGAGGGAGGAAAGAAGGAAGGAAGGAAGGAAGGAAGGAAGGAGGGAAGGAAGGGAGGAAAGAAGGAAGGAAGGGAGGAAAGAAGGAAGGAGGGAGGAAAGAAGGAACAGTCAAAACAGATGAGGTCAATTTGACCCGGGAGGACGACACGAAGGATTAGATTACATCACTTCTCAACAGTTCTGATGACGTCATCAAACATGTTTAAAAGCGTCTGAATCTTTACATGTGACTCGCTCCATCCTTACTCCTTTCTTTCCTTCCTTCCTTCTTTCCTTCCTCCTTTCCTTCCTTCCTCCCTCCCTCCTTACTCCACCTAATGCATACCTTTCTTTCCTTCCTTCCTTTCTTCCTTCTTTTCACCTTCCTCCTGTCCTTCCTTGACCAGAGGACAACAGGATGTTTAAAAGCGTCTGAATCTTTACGTGTGACTCTCTGATTTAATCAGCAGCAGCTGATCCAGACTGAACAGACTCGCTCCATCTGTCCACACCAACAACATGTGTGTCTGCATATTAAAGCTGGTAAAACTCAATAAACAGAGAGATTAGATTCATTATCAATTAATTGCTTCATTATGTTGCCTCTACAATATCAGACAATAGTGTAAAGTTGCCCCTCCCCCGCTCATTGGGCTGTCCTCTAATGTCTTGTTTTGTAGATCAATGGTCCAAAATTCAGATTTTCAGTGTTCTCTATAATTTATGACGAAGAAAAGCATCAAATTATCATAATTGAGAAACAGCAAACTAACTCTAACCATAGACTGTATATAAGAAATGGACGTAACATCCGTGACGTCACCGATTGGTTTGTGGACTGCTGCTCGGAGGCAAATAGTATCGGATCTGAGCAGCGCCATCTTGAAAATTTCAGGTGCATGCTGGGAAAAATAAAAACAGGGATTCTACTTATATGGGCATCAGGAGGAGCATGAGGCGCCCTCCTGAACCTGTGAACCAATCAACCTGTCAATCACGACGTAGCCACGCCCTAATGCATACCCTGCTTTATCGTCACATATAAAATCAGGGAGGCCAAAATGTCCCAAATGAACATCATACTGCATTGAAGAAGGCTTTAAACTAGCGATTGAGACCATAAACACATTTTGAAAACGTTTACTGAGGTTAGAAATCAAGTGAGAAGTTGGTGAATTCTCCATTGACTTGTATAGAGACAGAAGTCCTTTTGACACCAAAACGGTCGCCCCCTGGTGGCCTTTTGATAGAATGCAGTTTTAAGTTACTTCCTGGTTGGCCTCATTTCAGAGGACCAGAACTCCCTGCTTGACTCTAACCCTTCATTATTGCTTAGAAACAATTATTTGATGATCCGAATGGTAAAAACAGTCATTAAAACTCTGTGTTGGGTAATTCAGAGGACTTGTTAATGACACGTTATGAACAATGTGATTATAGTGTCTTCATCGCTCCTCCTCTTCCTCCTGGAGAAAAGAAGAAGATGCAGTTCAGAGTGAGACACAGATGGTGAAATTAACTTTTTGTCTTCCTGCCAGAGAGAGAGACATTAAAGGATACTTCCTGCTGGTTTATATGGAAGCAGATTGTGCATCACAGTGTTCATTCATTCATCTGTGAGAGTGTGTGTAACAAGCCCAAACCTTCCTCCTCCTCGTCTTCCTCTGTTAACAGTGCTTCTTCCTACCTTCAACACGTCTGCAGGTTCTACGACACTCTGTTGTTTATTAGAGCTGCAGAAATTAATTGGCAGCTATTTTAACCCTCTGAATCCCTAATTTTGCTTCCCACAGCATTGTCTTGCAGGCGTAGAATTTCAGCTCAGAGCCGCTCAGCACCAATGAGCATGCTCTATTACACCTTCAAAACTTATTACAGGGCAAATGTAACAATATTTTATACTTCTCAGGAAACATTGTTGAGTTAAATTTGGCACCATAGAGGTGCAGGACTTCATATTGCAGTGAAAAATGAGACCACAGAGAGTAAAAATGTGACAGAAGCAAAAACCGAGGTCTCAAAATGTGTAGATTCTTTGAATGTAGTGCCACCACCAATAATTTTCTTATGTTCCTTAGGCTTGAGGGTACCTGAAAATGTGTTGTATACACTAATTCCTTATTTTTTCAATTTTTAAAAGGATAAAATCAGAGAAATTCAATTTCCATTTTTCTTTTTTCCAATGAGTTTTCTAGTTTTTTAAATGTTATTACACTGCATGAAGACATAATTGAGTTACATCAGCCTATAGGCATGGTTGTCCTGAATCTAAAGAGGTGCAGGACTTCACTTTGCAGAGAACAATGAGATCACAGTGAGTAAAAATGTGACAGAAGCAAAAAACGACCACAAACTGCTGTCAGTCTCCAAACAAAGAAAAGAAATCAATCAACAAACAGCTGGAAGGTTTAGAAAGTGATGAAGAGAACATGCAGTACGCTCCGTCACATCGGTGCCGACAGCTGCCCATCAGACAGGAAGTGACACGTCAGGGATGGGATCAGTGTTTCTGGTCTCAGGTTGATGTGGTGTAACGTCCTCCTCCTCCTCTTCCTCCTCCTCCTCCTCCTCCTCCGCAGCTCAGCGGTAAAATCAATCAGGTCACTTCAGGTCTCTGCTGGTCGATCTGGAGGGTAAAATATTCACTAATCACATCATCAGCTGACAGCGAGCCGCGTCCGAACCACACCTGATGAGATTAGAGGAATGACACTGAGATGAGTTCAGAGGCAGAGCTGCAGTTTAACCAAAAGCTTGAGTTTGAATAAACACGTCTCTGCGCTGCGGACACTGAATAAATCTTAATGAATCGATAGTTCCAGTCCTGCAGGCGGCAGCGAGGAATAAACAGGAACACAGATCCGGCTTGTTAATGAAGGAAACAACAGCAGCAGCTTTCAGATCGATGACACCAGAACAAGCCGGAGACTCCACAGCCGAGGCTCAGATACACTCTGAGCTGCAGCTGCAACTATTAGTCAATTAATCGACCAGAAAAATAATTTTAGTTTGAGTCATTTTTCAACAATTGATGAGAATTTGCTGGTTGCTGATTTCCTTTCAGCCTCTGACCCAGAGAGAGTAATCTATGCACTAATATCATCACATCCTCACATCCTTACATCGGCTCCACGTTCATTACAGGATAACATTCAAACTTCTCCTAATAGTATATAAACCCTCCATAGTCTCACTACATGTATCTCAGAGTTTCCCCCCCACAGCACCATCAGCCCCTCCTCAGCATGTCGGGTCCGCTCATGGAGACAAAGACTGGGGGCCTTTTCTGTAGCTGCCCCTCGGCTCCATTCAGTGTTGGCGGTAACGGATTACAAAGTAACGGATTACTGTAATTTAGTTACTTTTATGGGTAACGAACAGGCGGGGAGATCCGGTCCTCTGAATTGAGGCCAACGCAGAAGTAACTTAAAACTGCATTCTATCAAAAGGCCACCAGGGCCTGCTGACTTTGCACACTGATTTTGCACTTTTGCACACAGCTGCCAACTCTTCTTCTTTCTTCTGTGTTTTATCTTGTTATTTATGTGTACGAGTGTGTTGTGGTGCGAGCTGTCAAATGAATTGCCCTCCAAGGGATTAATAAAGTCTTGAATCTTGAAAGTAAGGTCTTTAGGGTTTATCCTCTGGAGAACATGAATAACTGAACCAAATTTCATGACAGTCCATCCAGTAAGTGTTCAAAGTGTTGCACCAAACGTCCATGCTTTAACATGCAGCTAAAACCACACAAACCTGCCAAGACTTCTGCAAGAAATGGGAGGAAAATAGAAAGTCAGTGAGCAGAAACTGTTCCTGTAGTTTCCTTCACGTGTCCATGAACAGAGATCCTGCTCATCACACAGAAAGACATTAAGCTGCTCACACACTGCAGCGAGCTCCGATCACAGATGTGTTGGAACAGACGCCGCTTCCCTCAGAGCTCGCTGACATTCAGCTGATGGAGGTTTGATGACGCAGCAGATTGAACAGATTGTTAAGATCCAGCAGGTCGCTCACCGTGAGGTTAGAAACAGCCATCGTCGGCCGCGAGGACAGATGCTGGCGGAGGTTTGATCGTGTTCATAAACGACTCCTCCGTTATCATCACACGATGACGGTTTCACTCTGCTGGCTGGAACATTTCAGAACCTGAAGCTCTTTCATCTTTATTATCAGCTGCAGTGTTTCTGTCAACTTACACACTTAAATTATGAACAGTGGTGGAAAGTACATTTGCTAAAGTACATGAAGACTGACACAGTATGTCCATGTGATGCCACTTTATATTTCCACTCCACTCATTTATTTGACAGCTTAAGCAAAAAACCCTAACTTTAATCATTTAAAAAAGGTTGATAAGATGCTTTTTTGGCCCTGATCTCCAGCAGGTCATACATGTTTTATCAACATCTTGATTTAATTATTGATTATTAATATTATTGAAACAAACTGACCTGCAGCGGATACAAAACACAGCTGTAAAGCCGTGTTCAGACCAAACGCATGAACGCGACTAATGAGAATCTGTCGCGCTATCGCTCGAGTTTCGACGCGTGACCATAATGTAAAATTTGCGTCATCGCGCGTGTAGCGAGCCCACCCATTTCTGAAAGTTCAATATTTTCAACACGTTATCGCGTCACTCGGCGTGAATTTGCATTTGGTCTGAACACCCCTTAAAGTTTTTAACAAATACCACATGACTCCTGTTCAGCCTGGTTACCGATGTGAGTCTTACTTCATTCCTCATCTCGTTTCCTCCCATCCTCCTACTCTATAACCCCTCACCTGACTCCTCCCATCCTCCTGCTCTATAACCCTTCACCTGACTCCTCCCATCTTCCTGCACACCTGTTTCCACTTCACCAATCTGCTCAGTAGTATTTATAACGGCCCAATTTCCATTCTTTGAGAGTTTGTTTTGTGTGTCACCAGTAATGTTCCTGCTGCTCTCTTTGCTCCTGTTACGACCCTTCGACTCATTTGTTGGAGCTGAAACTTTGATCTCACCTGCTCCATCTGGTAGTCATGATCTGTTCTTACACTCAGTCCTGACTCATGATGAAAGCTGACTGGTTGCAGTTAAGACTCCTCTGCACTAAAGCTCTGTGCAGCCTCGTGTGTTTTTATATATAATTCAGTTCAGTTAGTTCAAACAGCTACATGTTGTAGAAACAATGCAACTGAATCATGTTGGTGAATAATGTATTTGGCAAGTTGCAAAACAGGTTGGTGCTGATGTTTGATTATGTAAAATAAATACACAGTAATAATAAGAACAGAGGAATATGAGGGAGGCATTCTGCAGGCAAATTACAAACACACATTTACAAGAATGAATGCAAGTATACAGAACATCATCATTACCAGACTGAGAACTTTTAGCTATTATATGAACATTTATTGGACTCAGATTAAGCAGACGGTTAAAAGCACAGCACTGGTTGGTTAAAATAAAGCTCTTTCAAACTGCTGTGGGGACAAATTCACAAAATTGTGAGGGTAGTACATTCAATATTTTGGAGTATGCAAATGAGCTGCTGCATGTATGAGTGAAATGTTCGTAATGTTCTTTCTTTTACACCAAATATCTTACATGCAGTAAAATCTCTGCTGGTAGAAACTGCAGCAGTAGCAAAGTGTTTGTGTTCAGACTCTGGCAGCACTTAAAGATAAAGATCATGGTCTCTGTTTAAGACTTAAAGCTCAACATGGTTTTGAACATTTAACCTTAGTGTCGTCCTCGAGTCAAGGGAGGAAGAGGGAAGGAAAGGAGGGAGGAAGGGAGGAAAGGAAACAAGGAAGGGAGGAAGGAAGGAGGGAGGGAGGAAAGAAGGAAGGTAGGAGGGAGGGAGGGAGAAAGGGAGAGAGGAAGGAAGGGAAGAAGGACAGAGGAAAGAAGGAAAGGGGAAATGTAGGGTGGAGGAAAGAAGGAAGGGAGGAAGGAAGGAGGGAAGGAAAGAAGGAACAGTCAAAACAGACGGGGTCAATTTGACCCGGGAGGACGACAGGAAGGTTAACCCACAGCAGCATCTTTTACTCACCTGAACACACACAGATCTCTGCAGCTTGTGTTAGTATTTAATATTCTAACCCATCCTCCTAAATCTATCTTCTGTAGTGTAAATGATATAAAACTGGAGTCGGAACATAAAGCTGAGCTCATATAAATGAAGGTGAAGCTGGTGTCTGTAAATCAGAGGTTGAACCTGAACAGTGATAACAGGAACACACCCTGCTGTATGTGCTGCAGAGCTTCTGTGTCACTAAGTGCACCCGCTGCCTTTAATGACATCACTTCCTGGCCTCCTGCCAGCAGACCGACTCTCGCTGCGTACTGACATCAGCTTTCATTTTTGGAGGCGATGACCCGCTGTAACGGGGGTGGAGTCGGCTGGTTGGGCTCCCGTGGGTGACCATTTAAATAAATCAGCCTGTTCACGCCTCATCAGCAGCTCCTCCTTCCTGCTCCGCTCCATTTCCTCTCACGTCCAGACCCAACTGCTGTCACCCCGAAGCTGCTGCCGCTACGCCGACTTCTTCCAATTCTTCACTCAGAGTCGAGTCGGAGGTTTTACTGAAAGCTGCTGATGATGTCAACGTGCAGGAAAAATGGAAACACTCTTATTATTATCAGTAAAATGTTTCAAACATCGTCCATAACTCACCTGACTTATGTGTCTCCATTTAGTGCTGCTTCATCTCCTCCACTGAAACAACAGAACACACTAAAAACTTCTGGAGCTCAAGTCTCGTTTTGTCGGAGCAACGATTCAAAACTACAAATCAAAATATTTGATTTACAGTAATAAAAGACAAAGGAAAAGCAGCAGATTCTCCCATTTAACCTTTGTGTCGTCCTCCCGGGTCAAATTGACCCCGTCTGTTTTGACTGTTCCTTCGTTCCTTCCTTCCTTCCTTCCTTCCTTCCTTCCTTCCATCCTCCTTCTCTCTTTCTTTTCTCCCCGTTCCTTCCCTCTTTCCTTCCTTCCTTCTTTCCTCCCTCCCTCCCTCGGTCATTGCTTCTTTCCTTTCCTTCCTTCCTTCCTTCATTCCTTATTCCTCCCTCCCTTCCATCCTTCCTTCCTCCCTCCTTTCTTTCCTTCCTTCTTTCCTTTTTAATGGAACTAGTTACTTTTTAATGGCTGTAGCTTTGTAGATAGATGGATGGATAGATAGATAGATAGATAGATAGATAGATAGATAGATAGATAGATAGATAGATAGATAGATAGATAGATAGATAGATAGATAGATAGATAGATGGATAGTCACTTTATTGATCCCAATGGGAAATGTAGGTTTCCAGCAGCTCAGTGTGAAGCAACAAACAACAGACAATAAAAAGACCAGAGGTGTAAGAGTAAATAAAACCAATAGCAAGATGTAATGTGTCAAAATAAATAAAGATACTAAAACACATGACCTCAGTTAGCAGAGATGGATCAGATGTTTGTGCAAAGGCAAATATATTCAGATATTTAACAACAAGGCGATTCAAAGTGCTTTACATAAAACATGAAGATTTATACTGCTTATTAACTGCTGTACATGAACATCAACTTCCTGTGTGAAGTCACGACTGGTTCCAGCAGCATCGTGTTTTAATGTGATGAAGGAATAAAAGCAGTTTATGGGAGATGCTTTCTGCTGCTGTGTGTAAGTGATGATGAGAGTAGCAGGTAGTTAACGTGTTGAGATCATAGACTGTATATAACAGATGGACGTAACATCCGTGACATCACCCATTGGTTTGTGGACTGTTGCTCGGAGGCCAATAGTATCGGATCTGAGCAGCGCCATCTTGAAAATTTGAAAAAATGAAGAGACATTTTAGTCTCGTTTTTATTCGTCAACAATATTGCATTATATATTTAATTATAGTTATCGTCACATGACCAGCATTTACGGTGCATCTCGTCTAGTTTTCGTCACGTGATAAAGGTTCGTTGACGACGATATTTAGTCATAATTTTCGTTGACGAAAGCAACACTACCTGCTACACTCACTAACACACAGCAGCAGAAAGCTTCTCAACCAGGCGCGGAGTTCTGGTCCTCTGAAATGAGGCCAACGTGGAAGTAACTTAAAACTGCATTCTATCAAAAGGCCACCAGGGGGCGACCGTTTCGGTGTCAAAAGGACTTCCGTCTCTATACAAGTCAATGGAGAATTCACCAACTTCTCACTTGATTTTCTAACCTCAGTAAACGTTTTCAAAATGTGTTTATGGTCTCAATCGCTAGTTTAAAGCCTTCTTCAATGCAGTATGATGTTCATTTGGGACATTTTGGCCTCCCTGATTTTATATGTGACGATAAAGCAGGGTATGCATTAGGGCGTGGCTACGTGGTGATTGACAGGTTGATTGGTTCACAGGTTCAGGAGGGCGCCTCATGCTCCTCCTGATGCCCATATAAGTAGAATCCCTGTTTTTATTTTTCCCAGCATGCACCTGAAATGTTCAAGATGGCGATGCTCAGATCCGATACTATTGGCCTCCGAGCAGCAGTCCACAAACCAATGGGTGACGTCACGGATGTTACGTCCATTTCTTATATACAGTCTATGGTAGAAATGCTTTCTGCTGCTGTGTGTAAGTGATGATGAGAGTAGCAGGTAGTTAACGTGTTGAGATGCTTTTATTCCTCCTTCATTAATCAGACGGAGGCTGCGGCTCTGCTACAGTACATCAGCGTGATGCATTGCCCTGCTGCAAACCCATAGAACCAGATTATCATCAGCTGATAGCGCTGCTGTCTTCATCCCTCACACTTCATAAATAATCATTACAGCGATAACAGAAAACAATATTTATTTAGTGTGTGTAGGAGGGAGGCTGTTGACAGGATGCTTTATACCTTTTTAATAACTCTCTGCAGGCTGTAACATCATCAGTTTTATTCTGGTTTTATTTTAAAGGACCAATCAGCAACTTTTCAAACATGTAACACGAGATGCATAAAGATCGAGGTAGAAAATGTTTATAACCACAAAGCAATGATTTATTTTAAGAACGGAAGGTGACATGGGTGTGCATGGGTATGGGGTGTATGTATCTATATGTGTATATATTTTTATCTTTATCTACTCCTTTTTATGTAACCCTTGTGTCGTCCTCCCGGGTCAAATTGACCCCGTCTCTTTTGACTGTTCCTTCTTTCCTTCCTTCCTCCCTTTTTCTTGAATTTTTCTTTTGTTCTTCCCCTCCTTCCCTCTTTCTTTGCTCCCTCTTCCTTCCATACTTCTTTCCTCACTTTCTCCTTTCCTTCCTTCCTTTCTCCCTTCTTTCCTTTCTTCATTCTTTCCTCCCTCCCTCCTTTCCTTCCTTCTCTCCTTACTCCTTTCCTTCCTTCCTCCCTCCTTTCCTTCCTTCCTCCCTCCTTTCCTTCCTTCTCTCCTTACTCATTTCCTCCCTCCCTCCCTCCCTCCTTTCCTTCCTTCTCTCCTTACTTATTTCCTTCCTTCCTTCCTTCCTTCCTTCCTTCCTTCCTTCCTTCCTTCCTTGACCCGAGGACAACAGGAGGGTTAAGTATGAGATGTGTGTGTGAGTGATGACCGAGGATGGAGCTGTTTTAAATTCAGTTGTATTGACCTCAATGCAATGACAATAAAGGAAAAGACTGTCAAAGCTGTTCAACATATCAGCAATGAATTAAAAAACTTTAACGTGTCATGGTTAACGAGAGCTGGACGAGAGACCAGGTTCTGACCAGGTTAACGAGAGCTGGACCCAACGGTGCAGACAAAAGAACCCGAGAAATAGTTGCAAAAAGAAGACTTTAATGATTGAGTGGTGAACTGAACCTGGCTTATATCCAGGGGAGAGTGGAAGTGGCTGATTGTTGGCAGGTGGCTTGATTGAAGATTGCTGATGGTGTGAAGGTGTGCAGGTAAGTGGTTAACTCCAACTCCTCCCATCTCCAGACAAACACACACAAGTCACGGAAAACAAGACAAGGCACACACCCACGAAAGGGAAGGGAAAACCAGGAAACACGAGGATCCTGACAAAACTGACTAACTGGGATTTTTTGCTTATGTGCAGAAATTGTTTCAGTTTACCAAAAACAAAAAGCTTTGTCTATCCAGTAACAGGTGAGAGTATTTTTAGTTTCATCTCCAGTTAAGCCTGGGTATCAGTACTTGATACCTTTAAAGTATTGACCAAATAAATCGATAACAAGTATCATCGAAACCCATCAATCGATACCAAGAAGTACTAAATCTACTCCCATCAAACGATACCTGCAATCGATCCTTTTTGCACCCAGAACTAGAAAATATGACTATCTGTATGGACTTGCTCACAACGAATCAACACAAGCATTTATTTAGCGACCTGCCTGTTTTCCCCTTCCGCATCACGTAATCGCGCCCCCACCTGGAAGAGAGTCTGTTGTGGATCCACGGCATTATAATACATCCATGATCCACGGAGATAAACAGACAGTAGGGGGCCACGGCTTCCACCTCCAGCCGCTCCCACGGGGAAAAAGAAAATTATACATATATATATATAACTATAACTCTCCCACATATTGATAGCGGCTCCATGACAACCGCAAATGAGACGTAATCTCCCGGAATCTGGACCAAACGAGCAAGAGCGCACTAGAGAGTGACTGTGTGTGTGAGAGCAAAGCGTCCTTACAGCTCTGTGTTACCGCAGCGATAACCTTTAGTTGTGTATTCTTAATTTTTTACATTTTTATTCTACCTCTGGTGTTTCCTCAC
This sequence comes from Scomber scombrus, assembly GCF_963691925.1. NCBI lineage: Eukaryota > Metazoa > Chordata > Actinopteri > Scombriformes > Scombridae > Scomber > Scomber scombrus. Next base: position 1,199,491 of record NC_084986.1, on the reverse strand, counting down.
CTTTTCTTTTTGTTTGTGTGTTTTTTTTTTCTTTTTTTACTTTGTGTTACGTTACTCTGTGTGAAAAGTGCTATACAAATAAAGTCTGATTGGTTTACATCAGAGGGGAATGAATGAAGAGTCATTTTTTACAGCTATTTAAGAAATGTTAAGCTTTTTTGTAAATCAGGCTTAAATTGTACCTGCTCACTAATTATATCATAACTGATTTTGTTGTGAAATTTCTGTAAATCAACTGTTAAAGAAATAGTCAGTAAATTTACTTTAACATGTAAAAACATCCGTGTCTGTCAGAACATCTAAAGTTTTTACATAATTGGTTCATGCAGTGAATTTTTGTGTTTCTTTGTGAGCATCTCATGCAAATGTGTAGCAAAGTTCATGTTGAGCAGATTCACATTAAATCAAAAGCCTCGACTGACATTTCTCCATTTCTAAACAAACCAAACCTTCATTATGAGCGTCAGCGAGACGTCGAGACGATAAATCCGACAGAACAAAGAGAATCACAGAGCAGATGTTGTGAAGTGGAGAGAAAACACTGCAGGGAAACTAAATATTCATCTTGTTCTTTTCAACTTGAATGTGTCATTTGAATCCCAGCAGGATGTACATGAAGACAGAAGAAGAAGAAGAGGAGTGTAACCTCATTAAAGTGCAGAAGAAGAAGAGTGAGTCAGAGTGAAGAGATTAAAGCTCTGCAGCAACACTCGTTCATAATGACATCACCGTGCTGCAGGACTTCATGATGATGTCATGTGTAATGTGTGTATCAGTGACTCTGCAGCTCCTCTCTCAGCTTTAAGGAGCTTTATGAAGAGTTTCAGCCTCTAATCTGAGCAGCTGCTGCGTTAAATGGTCTCAATTATCAGATTGAGTTTCCAGAACTGTTCCAGCATCTGAGGAACATTTCTGATGGTTAAACTTCCTCCTTCACAGCTGAATCCTGCAGCTTTTACTGTGTTTAAGTGTTTATAACATTTATTTCTATAACATGTTTTCTCTGTCAGTGAGATGAAACTCACTTTAAATCTGAGGGAATCAGGTTTAGTTGGTTTTATATCATTTAAAATGACATTTGCACCATTTTTGACCAAAAGTAAGACTGAATGCTCCTGAAAATGTCAAATGGTGTAACCACAAAAGAATGATAAATATTAAATAATGTAATATTTAGAACACATTTTTATGGAGTCATCTTTATGTTTCCTCAGCAGGTATGGTCATTCCTTAATACACATAATGTCTTGTTGCTCCCCCCTTCCTTCCTTCCTTCCTTCCTTCCTTCCTTCCTTCCTTCCTTCCTTCCTTCCTTCCTTCGTGTCATCTGTCCTTCCTTCCTTCCTTCCTTCCTTCGTGTCATCTGTCCAGCCTTCCTTCCTTCCTTCGTGTCATCTGTCTTTCCTTCTTTCCTTCCTTCCTTCCTTCGTGTCATCTGTCCTTCCTTCCTTCCTTCCTTCCTTCCTTCCTTCGTGTCATCTGTCCTTCCTTCCTTCCTTCGTGTCATCTGTCTTTCCTTCTTTCCTTCCTTCCTTCCTTCGTGTCATCTGTCCTTCCTTCCTTCCTTCCTTCCTTCCTTCCTTCGTGTCATCTGTCCTTCCTTCCTTCCTTCCTTCGTGTCATCTGTCCTTCCTCCCTTCCTTCCTTCCATCCTTCTATCCTTCCTTCGTGTCATCGGTCCTTCCTTCCTTCCTTCCTTCCATCCTTCCTTCTTAAACCACATGGACACAATAAAAACCTGACTGACCCAGCTGTTATGTTTAACTACGTAGATAATGACATCATCACCTCATGTTCTGTAGATCAGATCAGGATATAAACAACAGGAAGCAGAACCTTCTTCTTCTTCTCTGGTGTTTAACAGTCTCTTCACATCTCTGCTGATGTTCGCTGAGTTTCTTTAAGATGTAAAAATGTTCAACATCAACACACTCTACGCCTGGATGCTCGTGTGTGTGTGTGTGTGTGTGTGTGTGTGAGAGAGAGAGAGTGTGTGTGTGTGTATGTGTGTGTGTGCCTGTGTCTGTGTGTATGTGTGTGTGTGTGTGTGCCTGTCTGTGTGTGTGTGTGTGTGTGCGTGTGTGTGTTTGTATGTGTGTGTGTGTGTATGTGTGTGTGCGTGTGTGTGTATGTGTGTGTGTGTGTATGTGTGTGTGTATGTGTGTGTGTGTGCGTGTGTGTGTTTGTACGTGTGTGTGTGTGTATGTGTGTGTGCGTGTGCGTGTGCGTGTGTGTGTGTGTGTGTATGTGTATGTGTATGTGTGTGTGTGTGTGTGTGTGTGTGTGTGTGCCTGTCTCTGTGTGTGTGTGTGTGTGTGTGTGTGTATGCTCGTGTGTGTCTTTCTTCTTCTCTGGTGTGTTTGCAGAGCCTCCTCTAGCTGAACGCCTCCTTGCAGCTTTTCTCATGTAAATCTCGTCTCTCGGTCAGCGGCTGCAGCTGCCTGCTGCTTTATCGCCGCCGCTCTCATCAAGCTGCTTCTGTTTGCCAGCAGCCGTCAGCCCTGTAATCAGGTTAAAGAGCCGTGGACCACCGAGGGCCCCCCGAGTCCGACCCCGCGGCTGCTGACAGGAGGCCGCCAGCACCCAGAATGCAATTTCACGGGAAGGATTCACTGCTGCTGCTTTAATTGTTCCGTCTTTCTTTCTTTCATCTGTCCTTCTTTGTTTGTTTGCTTTTCCATAACCTCCTACTTTCCCTCCTTTCTTAATGATGAGTTCTGTTAAACTCTCTGATTATAAATACTTGAATGCCAGAGACCCTAACCCAGAACCTGATCTACACAGGCTGCACACACACAAGTCACATTATAATAAAGTCTTTGTGGAGCACATTCTGGATTTGAAGTAAAAAAAAAAAGCTTGATAAAAGTATAAAAAATAACAAATGAGTAAGGTTGATAAGGCAAGCTAGTAATCCTGTAGTTAGGATTAAGTGAACTTCCATGTCTGACACTTTCCTGAACACTATTGTGGGAAATTAGCAGCTGTAAAATAGAAGATAAATCATTATTTGGACTTTTTTTTACAGCAGTGGCAGCTTTCATAGATCAGAGATGCTGTTTCCATTTCTGTTTATATTCCAACTCCCAGATTCTGTTCCATAGGTACAAAACCTCTTTAAAAATCTAATCAACGTGTGAAACTCTGCTAATAAAAAGAACTTTACTCAGCAGTGGGTCATGTGACTCGCTTCATATGTTCAGAAAAGTTTGTAATAAAGCAGAAAGGAGTTAAAACCAAGTTAATCACACTGCTGTTGTCTTCAGGTCAAGGAAGGAAGGAAGGAAGGAAAGAAGGAATGACAGGAGGAAGGAAGGAAGGAAGGAAGGAAAGGAGTAAGGAGGGAGGGAGGAAAAGAGGAAGGAAGTAAAGAGAGAAGGAAGGGAGGAAGGAAAGGAGGAAGGAAGGAAGTGAGGAAAGAAGGAAGGAAGAAAGGAAGGGAGGAAAGAAGGAATGACAGGAGGAAGAAGGAAGGAAAAAAGGAAGGAAGGAAAGGAGTAAGGAGGGAGGAAAAGAGGAAGTAAGGAGAGGAGGAAGGGAGGAAGGAAAGAAGGAAGGAAGAAAGGAAGGAAGGAATGACAGGAGGAAGGAAGAAAGAAAGTGAGGAAAGAAGGAAGGGAGGAAGGAAAGGAGTAAGGAGGGAAGAAAAGAGGAAGGAAGTAAGGAAAGGAGGAAGGAAGGAAGTGAGGAAAGAAGTATGGAAGGAGGAGGGAGCAAAGAAAGAGGGAAGGAAGGGAGGAAGGAAGGAACAGTCAAAAGAGATGAGGTCAATTTGACCCGGTAGGACGACAGGAGGGTGAAAGACCAAAGTTTCTGCAGGTTCCTTTCATACTTTGTTCAGACGTCTGCAGACACACACACACACTCCTCATGACAGGATGCTTCCAATGCTTGCTTCCTTCCTTCCTTCCTTCCTTCCTTCCTTCCTTCGGTATGTAGAAGAAGAAGAATAACACAAATCACTGCTGACATCAGAGATCCTGCTGGAGACATTTTTGAAGTTGAGTTTCATGTTTTCATCTTGAACATGAACAGAATGAGTCTCTAACATGTTTTTAATATAAGTTTAGAACCAATGAGGTGTGAATGAGGCTGTAAAACATCACATTTAGACTCAATGAGACAATAAATCCATGTTTTATGATCGAAGGAAAAGCAAAGACCTGATTATTTAAACAGCACTTTCTCTGTGTGACCTAAAGGGTTAACAGCTGATACTCATTTATAAAAACCTTCATCCACTTACATGTCATTTGAACTCATTCCTTCTCTAGAACATAACGAGCTGATCTTCAAACAAAGCTTCAACTTTATTATTCTTCACCTTTTGTGTTGCTGCTCAGAAAGCGTCTCTGATGAACGACGACAAACATTATTCCTTAAATGCTCGGCTGCTCTCTGTTATAAATGACTCTCTGAATGTGTAATTACACCCAAACCTGGGCTGAAGGGGCTCGGCGCTAACACACACCGGCAGACATTATTATTTCACAATTAGTTTGTTCGTTTTTATTGGTGCGAGGAGAATGTTTAATAATGATGCAGCGTGAGAGGAGGAGGAGATAATGAACACAATGCTTCTCCTGAATAGACGCTTAATTAACTCAATGAGAATCATTAACACCTTCACTCAGGGTCCACATGTGTGTTTCTGAGATAAAGAAGCACAATATTCACACCAATAACACTGAATTAATGTTATTCATGAAGCAGGGCAGAGGTTGAGATGCAGACAGAGGACAGAGGAGACGAGAGCAGGAGAAGGAAATAAACTTTAAATACGATGTTTACAATTCAGACACAAAACACACAAGACAATAAGAAACTAAACAACTCATTAATTAAAATAAAGTTATCACATCCAACATCTATATGAGCTCAAATGCAATTATTTCTTCATGCTACACATCTTTTACCCAACACTGATACAAACAAATATTTTCTAAATGTTTTTCTGCAGCGACTCTCGACATTATATCAGTGATGAGATGTTTGACTTTATTATCCTGATGGTAAATATGCCTCAGACGTCTCAGTGTCTGCAGTTTAAAATCACAGCAAAGCAATAAAACAACAATAAATGCATATTCCAAAACTCCAATACGTCCAGAACTCTGCTGCACGCCTCCTCATCGGTACCCGCTCCAGAGAACACATCACACCTGTCCTCCGTGAACTTCATTGGCTTCCAATTAAACACCGAATCAACTTCAAATCCTTCTCATCACCTACAAAGGCCTCAACAACTTAGCCCCCCCCTACCTTGGTGACCTCCTTCATCACCACGCCCCCTCCCGATCCCTCAGGTCCGTCTCTGCCAACCTGCTACAAGTCCCCCGGACAAAGCGCCGGACCTGGGGTGATCGGGCCTTCTCAGTTGCTGCCCCCACCCTAAAGAATTCACTCCCCCCTCACATCAAAGTCTCCCTAACCCTCTCCTCTTTCAAATCTGCACTCAAAACACACCTTTTTACACGCCTTCAACTCCTAGCTCCCACTGGACTCGTCATGTTTTAACCTCTGTTTGTGTTTCTTTAACCCTCACGAATAATAAAGATCTCTTTGCATAGTTTTATCAGGGAAATGTAAACGCGACTTTGAGTACCACATAAAGCGCTATATAAATCTGATTTATTATTATCTACGATAGAAAGTATAGACAAGAAGGATAATTACAGCGTAAACATATTTCATCCTTAAGAGCTTTAATGTACGATGGAGTATTAGGGCAGAGAAATAATAACATTAGGAGAATAAAGTCGAGAATAAAGTCGTAACATTACGAGAATAAAGTCGTAATATTAGGAGAATAAAGTCGTAACATTAGGAGAATAAAGTCGTAACATTACGAGAATAAAGTCGTAACATTAGGAGAATAAAGTCGTAACATTACGAGAATAAAGTCGTAATATTACGAGAATAAAGTCGTAACATTGTGAGAATAAAGTCGTAATATTAGGAGAATAAAGTCGTAACATTAGGAGAATAAAGTCGTAACATTACGAGAATAAAGTCGTAACATTACGAGAATAAAGTCGTAACATTACGAGAATAAAGTCGTAATATTGCGAGAATAAAGTCGTAACATTACGAGAATAAAGTCGTAACATTAGGAGAATAAAGTCGTAACATTACGAGAATAAAGTCGTAACATTACGAGAATAAAGTCGTAATATTATTAGAATAAAGTCGTAACATTGTGAGAGTAAAGTCGTAATATTGTGAGAATAAAGTCGTAATATTAGGAGAATAAAGTCGTAACATTACGAGAATAAAGTCGTAACATTACGAGAATAAAGTCGTAATATTATTAGAATAAAGTCGTAACATTGCGAGAACAAAGTCGTAACATTACGAGAATAAAGTCGTAATATTATTAGAATAAAGTCGTAACATTGTGAGAATAAAGTCGTAATATTAGGAGAATAAAGTCGTAACATTGCGAGAACAAAGTCGTAACATTGCGAGAATAAAGTCGTGACATTGCGAGAATAAAGTCGTAACATTGCGAGAATAAAGTCGTAACATTACGAGAATAAAGTCGTAATATTAGGAGAATAAAGTCGTAACATTGCGAGAATAAAGTCATAACATTGTGAGAATAAAGTCGTAATATTAGGAGAATAAAGTCGTAACATTGTGAGAATAAAGTCGTAATATTAGGAGAATAAAGTCGTAACATTGTGAGAATAAAGTCGTAATATTAGGATAATAAAGTCGTAACATTAGGAGAATAAAGTCGTAACATTGTGAAAATAAAGTCGTAATATTAGGAGAATAAAGTCGTAACATTGTGAGAATAAAGTCGTAATATTAGGAGAATAAAGTCGTAATATTGTGAGAATAAAGTCGTAACATTGTGAGAATAAAGTCGTAATATTAGGAGAATAAAGTCGTAACATTGTGAGAATAAAGTCGTAATATTAGGATAATAAAGTCGTAACATTGTGAGAATAAAGTCGTAACATTAGGAGAATAAAGTCGTAACATTGTGAGAATAAAGTCGTAATATTAGGAGAATAAAGTCGTAATATTGTGAGAATAAAGTCGTAACATTGTGAGAATAAAGTCGTAATATTAGGAGAATAAAGTCGTAACATTGTGAGAATAAAGTCGTAATATTAGGAGAATAAAGTCGTAACACTAGGAGAATAAAGTCGTAACATTGTGAGAATAAAGTCGTAATATTAGGAGAATAAAGTCGTAACATTGTGAGAATAAAGTCGGAACATTGTGAGAATAAAGTCGTAATATTAGGAGAATAAAGTCGGAACATTGTGAGAATAAAGTCGTAATATTAGGAGAATAAAGTCGTAACATTGTGAGAATAAAGTCGTAATATTAGGAGAATAAAGTCGTAATATTGTGAGAATAAAGTCGTAATATTAGGAGAATAAAGTCGTAATATTGTGAGAATAAAGTCGTAATATTAGGAGAATAAAGTCGTAACATTGTGAGAATAAAGTGTGATGATCATCTGAATGATGCTTTAACATTGTGAAGAATTGGTTGTTAAACTGAGTATTTAACATTAAAACCACAGTTTAACACAGAGTTCAGTATTTGTGGGATCAGTCTGACTGTTAATTAACATCTAATTAGACAGACGAGTGTTTGTCTTTAATTAGAGTTCTGGGTTTGTTACTACACCGATCCATCAGCTTCACTCTGCTGTTAGTGCTGCTAACTAACATTTATCCTCCAGAGAAACATTCAATCCTCTTCATGACTCAGTGAGTTAACAGAGAAAACAACAGCGTCAGTCATTTCAGCCAAAACTCAAAACCTCCTTTAATGTTTGAGTGACAGCAGCACCTACACGTTTAACCCTCCTGTTGTCTTCCTGTCAGCAGCAAACCTTTGTCCTCCTGAGTCACATCAGCCTGTTAATGAAGAATAAAGTGTAAATCATCACCATGTTCTGTGTTAAGACCTTTTTACCCAACTTCATTCCAACTTTACACATTCTTTGATTAATTATTATTTAATTTAACCTTTGTGTCGTCCTCCCGGGTCAAATTGACCCCCTCTGTTTTGATTGTTCCTTCTTTCCTCCCTTCCCTCCTTCTCTCTTTCTTTCCTTCCCTCCTTCTTTCCTTCCTCTCTCTTTCCTCCATCCCCCTTTTTTCTTTCTGTCCTTCCTTCCTCCCTCCCTCATTCTTTCCTTCCCTCCTTCCTTTCCTTCCTCCCTTTCTTCTTTCCTCTGTCCTTCTTTCCTTCCTTCCTTCCTTCCTCCCTCCCTTCCCTCCTTCCTTTCCTTCCTCCCTTCCTCCTTCCTTCTTTCTTTCCTCCCTCCCTCCTTCCTTCCTTCTTTCCTCCATCCCTTCCTTCCTTCATTCCTTCCTGTCCTTCGTGTCAAAGAGGAAAAGCAAAACAATGATTCTTTAAATCGCACTTTCTTAGTTTGACCTGATCTGATTTGACTGTTTATAAAGTATTAGTCATAAATTATCACTGAATTCTGTGTCAGACCTTTTTAGCTTTAACTTCATTCCAATTTATAACCACAGATTTTACACTTATGTTTGGAAATGATGGTCAATATGCTTCATTTAAATTAAATTACACCTGTTCTCCTCTGTGGTCCAAACTGACCTGAGGACAGTAGAGTTAGAACATGAACATCCAGCGAAGCCAAAACACACACAGAGTCCGTTATTAGTTTAATATGAGATTAGATCTGCATCGACTGAACAGCAGAAATCTGAATCTTTACTTTATTTATGTTTGTTGAGTCACATCCTCAAACTCAGAGATCAATACAAATAAATAAAAACACATGTTGGACTTAAATTATACAGCTTACTTCCTGGTTTATTGGACCGGAAACGTTCATGCAGAGAATAACAGACGTTAAACACATGTTGATCATTCAGATATGTTTTATCTCTGATGTCATCAACTATAAACCTCCAGAAGAGAGAAGCTGCACAATCATTTAGTTCAACACAATACAATAAAGAAAGAAAGACATTAAACAACAACTCAGCTACAAATAAACATCAATGAAAACAAATTAATAATATATAAATTCAATTAACCCTTTACATCCTGTTCAGGTCAAATTGCCAGGGGGGATTAACCACGCCCTAATGCATACCCTGCTTTATCGTCACATATAAAATCAGGGAGGCCAAAATGTCCCAAATGAACATCATACTGCATTGAAGAAGGCTTTAAACTAGCGATTGAGACCATAAACACATTTTGAAAACGTTTACTGAGGTTAGAAATCAAGTGAGAAGTTGGTGAATTCTCCATTGACTTGTATAGAGACGGAAGTCCTTTTGACACCAAAGCGGTCGCCCCCTGGTGGCCTTTTGATAGAATGCAGTTTTAAGTTACATCCGCGTTGGCCTCATTTCAGAGGACCAGAACTCCCCACCTGGTCCCAACACCAAATTTCAAGTAAATTTCCAAATTAAAAAAGTTATCATTGTACCATAAATCACTGATGTATTGGGACCCAATCAATAAGCTAAAAACACAAAATTATCTGAACATGCAGCAGATTTTAATGAAGACTATTTGATCAAATGTAACATTTTACATCTGATGAGCTTTAATTGGCTCTTTTATCGTCTCTGTCGTCATATTGGTTCAAACAGGCGGATACGTTGGTGTTAACATGTTTCCATCTGTAACATCAGTGAAATAATTCATCCTCTGAGGAGCAGCACAACATATGATGCTGTAAAGAAACTTATACTGAAATAGATCCAAAAGATTAAAGTAGAAAGAATTAAATCAGTCAAAGTAATGATGATGATGATGAAGATGGTGTCATGGTGACCAAGCAACCTGTCAGCATTGCCAATGGCTATTACTTGAAACAATGACCTTTGACCCCCAGTGGTGGCCCTTCACACAGCAGATGGGTCCACACACACACACACACACACACACACACACACACACACACACACACACACACACACACACACACACACACACACACACACACACACACACACACACACACACACACACACACACACACACACTCAAGTCTTTTCACACTCTGTAGATCTTCTGTGTTTTGTTCACACTGAGCTGCCTCCAGGCTTGGAGATGCTGCGTTCTGATTGGCTGAGTCTGACCTCAGTGGGCGGAACCAAAGATCAACTTAAAGACTAAAGAGAGAAGAAACGTCAGGAGAGGAAACTCACTGATAATAATGAGACGGAAAACATTTACTAGAGCAGAGATGAAGTGAGACTACTGAAGAAGACGAGTAGTGTTTTTATTTATATATTTATTTATATTTCAAGACTCATTTTATAGCTTAACCTTTGTGCAGTACTTTATTTTGATGTAATTATTGCACACAACTCTTTTTTTCTATTGCAATGTTTTAAATGTGTTTTCGTGCTTTGACAAGTCAAACTGTCTGATGACATGCTGCCACTTGTCAGCAGTGGTGGAAGAATTGATTATATCCTTTACTGCATTAAAAGTACCAATAAAACAATGTTAAAATACTCACTTACAAGTAAAAGTCCTGCATGAAAATTCCTCATATAATAAACTACATAAGTATTATGAGCGATGTAGTATGCAGTATTACAGTAAAAGTACTGCAGTATTATGAGCGATGTAGTATGCAGTATTACAGTAAAAGTACTGCAGTATTATGAGCGATGTAGTATGCAGTATTACAGTAAAAGTACTGCAGTATTATAGTGATGTAGTATGCAGTATTACAGTAAAAGTACTGCAGTATTATAGTGATGTAGTATGCAGTATTACAGTAAAAGTACTGCAGTATTATAGTGATGTAGTATGCAGTATTACAGTAAAAGTACTGCAGTATTATAGTGATGTAGTATGCAGTATTACAGTAAAAGTACTGCAGTATTATAGTGATGTAGTATGCAGTATTACAGTAAAAGTACTGCAGTATTATAGTGATGTAGTATGCAGTATTACAGTAAAAGTACTGCAGTATTATGAGTGATGTAGTATGCAGTATTACAGTAAAAGTACTGCAGTATTATAGTGATGTAGTATGCAGTATTACAGTAAAGTACTGCAGTATTATAGTGATGTAGTATGCAGTATTACAGTAAAAGTACTGCAGTATTATAGTGATGTAGTATGCAGTATTACAGTAAAAGTACTGCAGTATTATGAGTGATGTAGTATGCAGTATTACAGTAAAAGTACTGCAGTATTATAGTGATGTAGTATGCAGTATTACAGTAAAAGTACTGCAGTATTATGAGCGATGTAGTATGCAGTATTACAGTAAAAGTACTGCAGTATTATAGTGATGTAGTATGCAGTATTACAGTAAAAGTACTGCAGTATTATAGTGATGTAGTATGCAGTATTACAGTAAAAGTACTGCAGTATTATGAGTGATGTAGTATGCAGTATTACAGTAAAAGTACTGCAGTATTATAGTGATGTAGTATGCAGTATTACAGTAAAGTACTGCAGTATTATAGTGATGTAGTATGCAGTATTACAGTAAAAGTACTGCAGTATTATAGTGATGTAGTATGCAGTATTACAGTAAAAGTACTGCAGTATTATGAGTGATGTAGTATGCAGTATTACAGTAAAAGTACTGCAGTATTATGAGTGATGTAGTATGCAGTATTACAGTAAAGTACTGCAGTATTATAGTGATGTAGTATGCAGTATTACAGTAAAGTACTGCAGTATTATGAGTGATGTAGTATGCAGTATTACAGTAAAGTACTGCAGTATTATAGTGATGTAGTATGCAGTATTACAGTAAAGTAGTGGTTTGGTCCTCTGACTGATATATTATTATTATGACATCATTAGATTATTAATAGTGAAGCATCAGTGTTAGAGCAGCATGTTACTGTTGTAGCTGCTGGAGGTGGAGCTAGTTTACACTACTTTATATACAGTTAGCTAGTTTAGTCCAGTGGTTCCCAACCTAGGGGTGGGGCCCCTCCAAAGGGTCAGCAGATTAATGTGAGGGGTGGTGAGATGATTAATGGGAAAGAAGAACAAACTAAGTTCTGATACACAAATGTGTTTTCAGTTTTTGGACTTTTTCTCTAATCTTTGATTGTTGCTGAAATATTGGATCATTTGAACATTTATTGAAATGAAAGCATGTGAGAAGTTTAGAGGGAAAAATCACTATTTGGTGGAGCTGTTAACAACTCATAGACATCTGAAATGTGAGCCGACTACACACTGCTTTTTGGTTTCATTTTTAACAATGTGTTGTGTCACGGTTTGTGGAGCAGATGGACCCAACAGGCAGACAGTCTCAGGAAACGGGCATTTTATTGGCCAAACCAGGAAAAAACAACTCAACAGAAAAACACAGGCAAAATAACACAGAGACTCAGACAAAGACTGAACTGAAAACTAAAACCTATATAAACATGATGGGGTAATAACTAAACAGGACACAGGTGAGTGAAACAAGACAGGTGAAACACATGAGGCAATCAACCAAGGCAGGGGAAACACAGGAAGTAAAACTAACAAAATACACAAAGGGAGAATAACTTCAAAATAACTCACGAGCTACAACAGGATGTGACAGTGTTGTATTTATAAAGCTTGTTATATTATCCATTGTGTCAAATCTGCATCTGAAAAGTAACTAAAGCTTTCAAATAAATGTAGTGGAGTAGAGTTCACACTGGTTTTGTGTCTCTGGGTGTCTGCAGTAGTCGGCTCCCATTGGACCTCAACTAAACCACAAATCTGCTGTGTGTTGGTTGGTGTACTGAGGGTTCTGGTGTGGGACCGTCTACATATGGTACTGGTTCAAAGCCAGACACAGTGTTGCTTGATGTCGCTGCTGGAGGCCGAACTTTGGCCACAAGCCTTGTAATGTTGTGGACAGTGCAAGTTTCTCCCAGGTTAGTTCAGATGTCTGCTGTGCTTCGGTGAAGTGAAGTCAGTCCTGAGCAGCGGCTGGAGGTGATGCGAGCAGTGGGGTGATGGTCTCTACGCTGTGAGACCACAGATGGTTGTACAGGAGGAGCAGCAGCTTCGACTGCAGGGTCTGTCTGGTGAGCTGCTGAAGAAAGGCCTCAGAGTCTGTCTCCTGCAGCCATCCTGAGCCTGAGCTGCTGGCAGAGCCGACAGGACCGGAAGATGAAGTGTGTGGGAACAAAGCACCTTGTTGTGTGGAGCTGCGGTGCTGTGAGTGTTTTTCTATTACACAGCAGGGCAAATGTTGCACTCTTAAAAAGACAAGACTTTATCTCCCGTTGAGGCAACTTTATTTTCCCGGTGCTGCATAATTTTTTTATTATAAGAGTTTTTCAAAGGGCCGCAGCCGGAGCTCATACAGCAGTATCGCACCCGTACAAAAACCCAAGAACTGAACAACTGTCGCACACATACGTGCCGACTCATACAAACTGTCATATTACACACAATGAGATAAAGAAGTATAAGCACAAAATATCTGGATAAAGGATAAACAAAACCAAATAAAAATGCATTTTCATGTAACTGCTTCACCTCTGTGAAGTTTATATTGTCCCAAATATTTCTAGATCGCAACACAAAGTAAAACAAGTCTTAGATTTTGAATACATTTGAAATGATCTAGGTTACCTTTAACTGCTGCAGGACTCAGTTGTAACAGCTCTCAGTGTGCAGACGGTTTATTTCTCGGCTCCTTCATGAATGACTGTTCTCACTTCACAAGTTAGAGAGCTGAACTGAACGTTGGCCGTGTTTCAGATGACCCAACAAACACTCAATAATTTGGTGGACTGTATTTTTAATGAACTGATTCCAATGATTCAGTACTCTGATAAGAATTGCTTTGTCTATAACTATCTGTGAGGTCTGCAGGCTAAACGTCACGGCTCGACAGACGAGTCGAGTTCAGACATGTTAGCTGTATAACAGAGTCTTCACACAGCTCAGATTACACAGATTACAGCTTCAAACAATGACTGCACAGAGTAGTGTTATGAATATGGAAAACCAAGTTATAGTGACACTGGGGAACTTTTAGACCAAGCAGTCTGAGGATATGGGAAGTAAACTCCAGGAATACGTATCATTTTTACAGAAAGGCTGATGAAAGGAACCCTTGTGTTAGAAAGGCCTGAGAGTCTAAATACATCAAAGCTGAACCTCACAAAAATAGAATAGAATATACTTTATTGTCCCCTAGGGGAAATTTGTCATGGACTCAAAGTGCATAGTAGTAGCTGCCCTTACAGACAATAAATACACATAAAATACATATAACAGCTAAAGATGTACACGTAGGCTACATACACACTCATGACACCTCCAATGAAAGATTAAAGCAAAAATAAAAAACAAAACAAACAGAACACCAAGTTATTACACACTTCCCTCAGCGTACAGATCTATTTAACATTTTGATGGAGGTTGGTACGAAAGAGGATTTAAAACGGTTCAATTTGCATGTTGGGATTCTGTACCTTCTGCCAGAAGGCAAGAGCTCGTACTGCGTTTGAAGGATGTGAGACGGGTCCGACTATAAAGTACAGACTGCTCATAGATGGACTGAAGGGAGAGCTTTGTTTAAGAAGAGTTAGTAAAGATTTAACTCAACCCCACAAATGAATCCCCTGATTATTGCGATTCTGTTCAAATAACGCGACTTCATCTCATATTTTTAATCATCTAAACGCTGGTGTCTTTCTGCTGAACAGCGACCTCTGTGGCCACAAGTCGTCATTACAGGCGAACGTCCCCAATAATCAAACAACCGAACCTCCAACACAAGACTAAAATTAATTTATTGACACATTTTTCCATCGTCCGAGCTTTGACTGCCGCTATGTTAATGACGTCATCTCGTTGTGTTTCTTCCAGACGGGGAGTTCCTGTCCTCTGAAATGAGGCCAAAGCAGGAAGTAACTTAAAACTGCATTCTATCAAAAGGCCACCAGGGGGCGACCGTTTTGGTGTCAAAAGGACTTCCGTCTCTATACAAGTCAATGGAGAATTCACCAACTTCTCACTTGATTTCTAACCTCAGTAAACGTTTTCAAAATGTGTTTATGGTCTCAATCGCTAGTTTAAAGCCTTCTTCAATGCAGTATGATGTTCATTTGGGACATTTTGGCCTCCCTGATTTTATATGTGACGATAAAGCAGGGTATGCATTAGGGCGTGGCTACGTGGTGATTGACAGGTTGATTGGTTCACAGGTTCAGGAGGGCGCCTCATGCTCCTCCTGATGCCCATATAAGTAGAATCCCTGTTTTTATTTTTCCCAACATGCACCGGAAATTTTCAAGATGGCGCTGCTCAGATCAGAAACTATTGGCCTCCGAGCAGCAGTCCACAAACCAATGGGTGACGTCACGGATGTTACGTCCATTTCTTATATACAGTCTATGGTTTCTTCATATATAAAATAAACACTGATCGCAGCAGCTCTATTGAAATGAACTGATTTCTGTCCAGAATGCTGCAGTTTGAAATATTCATGCCTTTATCTGCATTATCAGAGTACATTTCCATTATGTTTGCATTATTCATCACACTGTGCTCATGTCAGCTGATTTCTTGTTGGGGGGAGATTGTGACATGTTGTAACCGTCAGCTTATCATCTCATAACAGCAGCGGATGGAAACAAGCGTTGAGATTTCATGCAAGATTTTGTGCAAAATTTGGATGGAAAATTAACTTATGTTTGATTCTAATAATAAAATTCTAAAATAATTGTTTGTTTTAAAGCTTTGTTTTTTAAAATCTTTCAAGCGTTCATATTTTTTGTTCATAAGATTTGCATTTTGATTCCAAAACTCCAAATACTGAAATTCGTGACTTGACAATCAAAACAAGTGTTTGTTTGTTTTAAAGCGTTGTCTTTTCTTTCTTTCTTGTGAGAAACTTTAAACTTTTATGATCAGAAAATTCATCCAAAGATCATTTTTATGTTTCCAGGAGATGAATTCATGCATAAAAAAGGTGAAAAACTGTGTTGATAAATCACAACATGAAGCAGAGTTTAGTTTAACCCTTCAGGGAGCAGACCGCCCCCCCCACCTCCCTTTCTATCTCTCTCTCTCTCTCTCTCTGGACCCCCACCATCTGCCACAGCTGTCGCTCGCCCCAACCGCCACTTTAATTGACAATGAACCCAAAGGCGCGGCGATAATTACAGCCGGCCGCTTGGCAACTTCACCGGGTTTCAATTCCTCCTTTTCAGGATTCATCAGGCCCCATCTGCCGGGACCCGAGTCTGGCATCTGCCTCCTCCTCCTCCTCCTCCTCCTCCTCCCGCTCCTCCTCCTCCTCCCCCTCGGCCTGCTGGGGGTTTTGTGTTAGTGCTTATTAGCGAGCTGGCCTGTAACCCTCAGAGGTGAACCCGCCCCGAGCAGAGGGACTCCGACTGTTTGTTCAGTCACAGAAAGTCGCTGATAAAGAAAAGGCTCCTTGTGGTTTTCCTCGTTTTCTTTCTCCTCCTTCTTTTCTTCCTCTCTCCTTTCTTCACATCCTTCCTCTTTTCAGGTTTTTTTGTATTCCTTTAAGAGAATCAGAGCTGCTTTATCAGCACGCTGCCTCTGCTTGCTCTTTGTAAGAACACGAGCACTGCTGCAACAAAAAAAAAAAAAGATTTATTGTTATTTCTGCTGCTTGAGTTTTACTTTATTATCTAAAGGTAATGTTTGAAACTTGACATGCACTGTGAACATTTTAACATCCCTAATTAATATCTTTAGTTGTATACACGGTCACCCATAAAGTTGGAATAAAATATTTTTTATCTCTTTCCATGAAATGATTGTGAAAATGTGATTTATTCTTGATAGATGAGTGTATATAATCTCATTGCACCTGGTCAAAGGTGATTACTGATGTGTATAAATAGAAAATAAAAAGAGCAATGGGTCTTAAAACTAAATTATTCCAACTTTATGGGCGACCGTGTATCTATATTTAAATATCACATGTTTTTAAAACTCTTTTCAATCACTTAAAATGTTTTCGTTTTGTTTTTTTGCCTATAATTTATGATCACCTGACCTTTACACTACTTTTATTTTCTCTTGTGCTTTTTGATTGTTACGCTCCTTGTCTGTGCAAACATACTTGGTAATAAGTAATAGTTTCTAACTCTGAAACAAAGTCAGTTTGAAATAAATAAATTGCTGCAATACAAACATGAATTAGACATTTATCAGTTTTATATTTTAGAAAATTCTTCAAACATGTTGTTTTTTATTGGAATCAGGAGAAATATTCAAACTACATTAAGTGATTGTTTTCATTGTTTGAAACAGATATAAACTCACTGAGCACTTTATTAAGAACACCTGTGCAATCTATTGAAACCCGATACAGCAGATCTGCCATCAATTCTTTTATTCTTCATTTTCAGGTTTTGTTGTGTTTATATAAAATGCAGTTCAGCCTCAATAAATAACATAAAGCAGAATTATCACAGTGTTGATAATGTCAACAAAAACTGAAATGTGTAGAATTTATGTGAGAGCTGTTGCATTGAGTTGCTTTAGATTGCACAGGTGTATTTATAATCTCAGTGTTTCCAGTATAAAACTTTAGTGAAGCTGCTCTTTTGTTAAAGTTAATCAGATTTGCATTTGATAAACAAACCAAATAGTTTTCATAATTTTTCATAATCAAGTGTTTTTCCTGCAAAAAAGCAAAACATTCTCTTAGAAAACGCCTCTGATGAAGTTTAAATCTTGTTTGATCGGCTTGTCCAAGTTTGTTTTTCTGAGTGTTGAATGTGCTCGTTGTTGCCCCTTGTGGCCAGTGGTGGAAAATCAGCCATCGGCCTGAACTGGTTGGATTTAGAGAGAAAACTGGACGAGGATAGACACAACTACAAAAATAATAACTACAACAACAATGATATTAGAAATATGACAACTAGGGGAGAACGGGGCTGGTTGTCACATTCATCAGATCTTGGCCTCTAGAGGGCGCTGTTAACGTTTTGGTAATGAAAGTTTCAGAATTTAGTTGAGATGTTACTTCAGATCGTTTCTGGAGTAAACTGCTTGACATGGAGGTGAGAGGACGTTTAGTGTTTTTCATGTGAAAATGTAAATATCCAACTCTTCAGTACTTCGGCTTTTACACAAAGAGTTTATAATATAACATACTAATAAAAGTATGAAGAGAGAGTGATAGTTAGGTAGGTTTTTTTCTTATCTACACTAAAACATGTGGTTGTTAACTTTACTGGTAGAGAAAAAATCCCAGTTGGGGAAGTTTGTCACATTGTCTTCGGGGTTGATTGTCACATGTTGGTATTTATACATATATGGTGTCATATATCTAGTTGTTTTTTTCTTTTAAGATAACAAAATGAGCAGGAACTTTGTCAGGAAGACAAACAAGGGTCAGACTCCTCCAGATGTGATGCTCAGAGCGGTTAAACTGTATAATATTGTTATATAAGGACAAAAAATGCACTTATAGGAATGATTGTTCCTGTTTATGTTCTCTTGGTGCAGGAGATGTGTTAGGTTGTTGTATTTCAATGAAACTAAACATTTTAAATACTTTTTTAAGATTGTCTACATTTTTTATTTCCCCCCATTAAAATAACAAAGAGACAACCAACCTCTATAGTGTCTTACTACCAACCTCGATGGTGTCTTACTACCAACCTCCATGGTGTCTTACTACCAACCTCCATGGTGTCTTACTACCAACCTCCATGGTGTCTTACTACCAACCTCCATGGTGTCTTACTACCAACCTCATAGTGTCTTACTACCAACCTCATAGTGTCTTAGCACCAACCTCCATGGTGTCTTACTACCAACCTCCATGGTGACTTACTACCAACCTCATAGTGTCTTACTACCAACCTCCATGGTGTCTTACTACCAACCTCATAGTGTCTTACAACCAACCTCCATGGTGTCTTACTACCAACCTCCATGGTGTCTTACTACCAACCTCCATGGTGTCTTACTACCAACCTCCATGGTGTCTTACTACCAACCTCATAGTGTCTTACTACCAACCTCCATGGTGTCTTACTACCAACCTCATAGTGTCTTACTACCAACCTCATAGTGTCTTACTACCAACCTCCATGGTGTCTTACTACCAACCTCATAGTGTCTTAGCACCAACCTCCATGGTGTCTTACTACCAACCTCATAGTGTCTTACTACCAACCTCATGGGGTTGGTTGTCACAAGTGCACAAGACATATTAGACGGCTCATATCTTTTAAACAGAATCAGCTGAAGGAGAGTCAGACCTCTCTATTCCTACCTGACACTTTAGCCTTTCATTACACATTAAAAGAGAATTTATTCAGTTTATGGTTCATGAGGAATTCAAAAGAAAGTAAAAAGTGTGACTACCAACCCCGTTCTCCCCTACTACTACTACTACTACTAATACTAATAATAATAGGAGGCTTGGCCGTAAAGCAGGACCACAGTGATCTATAACCTGCTCTCTCTGGAAAGTTTTCAGCAGCTTTAAGAAAAGTTTTAAAGGATCAATCTGCAGGATTTAGTGACATGTAGCAGTGACGATGCAGAATGCAAACAACTGCCTAACCCCCCTCCCCTTTCTTCCCCTCCCCCTCCTCTTCCAAGCATGAAGATGAATCTACGATGGCCACGAAAAAACATGAAGTGCCCTCTCTAGATTCACTGTCTGGTTTGTCTGTTCTGGGCTCCTGTAGATATAAAGGCTCTAAGCTAAAGTAACCACAATGATTAAAACATACTTATGAATAGTATACTACATTTCTGTCATTAGATCCTCCTAAATCTTTACACACTGATCCTTTAAGGGCAAGACTCCAGATCAGCCAATCCCCCCCCCCGTTAGTGTCTGAACTAAAGAAGAAGAAGAAAAGCGTGTCGTGTGTCGCGGCCGGTCGGGGGTTTTGGTTGGAGGACGGAGGGTGTTTTGTTTCCCAAAGCCTCTTTTCTTTCCCCCTGCAGGCTTCTTCTTTATGTCGGGAGCAGCCTGCTGTTTGTGAACGCAGCTCGAGGCCGCGACGTCGCTCATCCGCTTCAAAAACCTACAAAACCTGATCAATCTGAGCCGGCCGTCCTACTGTGCTTCATCTCCTCTGCAGCAGCACGCAAACCTGGGGCTCCTCGTCACTTTAAACACAATTATTATTTCTATATTAAGACTCTTGAGGAGATAAGATGCAGTAATTTAACCCTTACATGCTGTTTAGGGTCAAATTAGACCCATGTTTAGATTTCAGAGCTTTAAAAACACCATAAACACATTTCTGCAGACTTTACCTGAATATACAAAGATAGAAATAAACACATCCTCCTACGATATCAATGTGGTACGATAAACTACTATCAATTATTCCTTTTGAACGGTTATCTCATGTGCTGCAAGCAACCCTGGAGGATTTTGTCAAAGAGTGGCCCCCTCTTAGTATTTATTTTGGTAGTGAGTGGCCAGTAATAACAAGTATTGGAGTAAATTAAGATTTAGCATTAGCATTCACTGATATTATGAATCCACCTCCCCCCCCCCCCCCCCACACACACACACACACACAATTTGTGTTTTTTTGTTTTTGTTTGTTTGTTTTATTTTTTTATTTAAAAAAAAAAAAAATTTAAATTTTTTTTTCTTTTTAATTTAAATTTTTTGATTGCTTGTTTTGTTTTGTGTTTTGTTTTTTAATGTGTGTATGGTCTTGTATTATATGTTATCTTCATCATATGTTGCCCTTTTGATGAGTATTTGTTTTGCTGTCTCAAAATGAAAATTAAAAATTAAAAAGAAAGTTAAAAAAAAAAGAAATAAACATCATTTTTAATTTTTGTGCAGCTGATACACATTTTCGTTTATGCAATTCAAACATGCTGTATTCTTTATATTCTATAAAATGTTCTGCTGGACCATAAAGTAGTGATTTTAAATGTCTTCCCCCACACAGACACACACATCAATAGAATTCATTCTTCATTAAAGATTAATTATTTATTAATGACTGACGGGGAATTTATGAATGTGAATGTGGTGCAGAGACTAATTATCAGTCAGAATATGAACAGTGTGTAAAGGGTTAAGCACAAATTGGAAAAGCGTGAATTTTCTGACACAAAAATAAAAAATGTGTCTAACAATTATATATATTTTCTAAATGATCAGCCTGGTACCACATATAATAATTCATTTAGCTATAAAATAAAATGTTAAATGTTTAAAAACAACAACAACAGGCATGCAGGTCTTAAGATATTGCTGAATTAACAGATTTTTAATGATTTTTTATTTTTGAGATTTTTTTCTGTATGTAAAGGGTCCTTGGTTTATTGGCTAAATTAACTAAAAAATAAATGTACTAAAGGCTTCAGAGGATTCAGTAAAGCTTCAGTAAAGTATTGTCTGTAATTCTGACTCATAAAATAGTTTATAACATATATATTAAACTCTTAATTTTATCATAAATATTCTATTATTAGCATTATTATCAGCGTTTGATCTCAGTTGAACTCTCCTGGTACTGGGGGGGGGGGGGGGGGGGAGTAGGAGGAGGGATGGCATCACTGGCCTAAATCCACATCCCCCCCCCCCCCCACTGCCCCCCGAGTCACACAGAGAGGCAGTGATGGGAAAGCGGGGGAGGGGTTAATCTGACAGCTTGGTCTCTGTTTGGGGTTTTTACAAAAAGCAGCTGCTCGGCTCTCAGGCTGAAGACGATGTAAACTAATCTCAGTGGATCTCTCCATTATCAGTCAGGATAACTCCGTCCTGGTGGGGGCGCTAGAGGCATTACAACCATCAAAAATCAGGTTA
The DNA here is from genome assembly GCF_963691925.1 of Scomber scombrus. NCBI lineage: Eukaryota > Metazoa > Chordata > Actinopteri > Scombriformes > Scombridae > Scomber > Scomber scombrus. Next base: position 1,177,761 of record NC_084986.1, on the reverse strand, counting down.
ATGTTAGTTAAAGTCTGGTTTAATCCTTGGACTGTAAATGTAAAACCTGGTGTGAGTTAATCCCTGATCTATATAATGATAATCCTGGTTTACCACCTGTTAATCCCCAGACTGACTAGGGTTAATCCCTGGTTCAGCACAGGTTTTGTCCCAGTTTAATCTTTGAACTATTTATTTTATAATAGCAGGTGTGACCCATGTTAATCTCTATCTCTTGTTAATCCTGAGTCTGGCCGGTTTATTCCGGGCCTTTCCAGCATGATGTCTGGTTTATCTCAATTCACTCATACATACAGCTGCGTACAGATACTTTACTCCTGTTGACCCCGTCTCTCTTTTGACTGTTTCTTCTTTCCTTCCTTCCCTCTTTCTTTGCTCCATCCTCCTTCCTTCCTTCTTTCCTCACTTTCTTCCTTCCTTTCTTCCTCCTTTCTTTCCTCCCTTCCTCCTCTCATTATTTCCTTCCTCTTTTCCTCCTTCCTTACTCCTTTCCTTCCTTCCTCCTTTCCTTCCTCCCTTCCTTCCTTCCTTCCTTCCTCCATATTCATTCTGAGATAATCTCTGGTTTGTCCCAAATCAGTTCCTGGACTTTTATTTGTTAATTGTCCTGATTTAATCTTTGATCTCCTCCAGATTGACTTGTTATTGCTTCAAAATCTATATATTATGTATTTTGGTTGAATCACTGGTCAATTCTTCTTTATTCTCTGGTTTATTCTGATTTAATCCTTGGACTATCTCCTTAAAATCCCAAATTGTTAATCCCTTATTTGTCTCACTTTACTCCTCTGTTTACATCCTGTTGATTCCTTCTGTTAATCCCCAGTTTGTTAAAGGGTTAATCCCAAAATAATCTCTGATCTGTCCCTGTTTAATCCTCGGTCAATGCCGGGTTTATTCCATTTTAATCCTTTGTTTAATCACCAGGTTAATGTCTGGGTTGTGTTACTAGTCGTTGGTCTATCTGCAGGCTGACTGTGGTTAATCCCTGTTTTATCCTGAGATGATCTCTGGTCTGTCTTAACCCTCCTGTTGTCCTCAAGTCAAGGAAGGAAGGAAGGGAGGGAGGAAGGAACGATGGAAGGGAGGAAGAAAGAAAGGAAGGGAGGAAAGAAGGAAGGATGGAAGGGAGGAAAAAAGAAGGAAAGGAGGAAGGATGGAAGGGAGGAAGAAGGAAGGATGGAAAGGAGGAAGAAGGAAGGAAGGGAGGAAGAAGGAAGGATGGAAGGGAGGAAGAAGGAAGGAAGGGAGGGAAGAAGGAAGGCTGGAAGGGAGGAAGAAGGAAAGAAAGGAGGAAGGAAGGAAAGGGGGGAGGAAGGAAGGAAGGACGGAAGGAAGAAGGAAGGAAAGGAGGAAGGAAGGAAAGGAGGGAGGAAGGAAGGGAGTAAGAAGGAAGGAAAGGAGGGATCTAATTAAGGTTCTCTCTTGTCCTGATTCCATGTTAATTCTTGATTTCTTAATAGTCAGTTTATCTCCTCTTCATCGATAGTTGTTCTGTCTGCTTTAATCCTCATTTTGACTCGACTCAGTTCATTTAAATTCTCTTTCTTTACAACAAAGCAACAAATCACATTTAAAACTCAACAGAAACTGGAATATCTGAACCCTCCAAAATGATTCAGACACGTTCGCTTTGTGAGACTGTGATAGTTTTCCATCCTGCTTCTCCTCAAAGTCTAATTTTCATTTCCAAACACTTAAATAATCACACAAACGCCTCCTTCCTTCGCTCAGTTTATTTCCTTCCACACAGAGCGGACAGGTCACCTCCTCATGTGCACCTCCATCCTATTCCATCTCGCTGCTGCTCAGCGGCGGGAAAATCATTTTCTTCTTCTCTCTGCTTTGTGTGAGGTGATTACGGTGACAGCATGGCGGCGTGTCGCAGTGGTTGGTGGTTAATTACAACAGAATGAGGCTTTTCTGTCTGTCCAGCTGTAGAAATGGATTCAGACAGCCGAATCCATCAGTGGCTCATCTGGAAACCGCCACGCTGTTCCAGCTTTGACAGCTTCTGTTTGGAGGCTGTCGGAGCCGATCGCTCTGCCCTCAATCACACGCCACCACCACGTCCTCCATCTTATTTAAACAGACACCTTTCTGATTATCTGGCCGGGCTTTTGGTGGAATATTGTTGCCTGGATGTGCATTTTTAATGTGTCAAGGAAATGTTTTAAACCTCTCCAGATTCACATTTCAGATGGATGTTAGTTCCATCAGATAGATTCAGGACTTTATAGCTTATAAGACTGAAGGTGTGAGAACCTGCTGCATGTTTATGATTATTTCAGGCTTTTTGCAGGTTTTTATTTAGTATTTAGTATTTAATTTTCAGTATATTGTTCTTTGTGTCTTTATGTGTATTAAGCTGCTGGACCCTTAATTTCCCCTAGGGGATCAATAAAATTTACATCTATCTACATCTACATCTAGTAAAGGAAGAGTTGGGACTGCAAGAAGATTTTAACATCTGTTGAATATCATTGATAATAATGTTGTGTTCTTGTCTCATCCTCACAAGAAAAACGACAGTAAAGGAATGACTTATAGTTATGTTTACGCCATTTAGTGGCCAATTATGACCCAGCGAAGAGATGCTATCCAGATGACTTCAGTGTAATGATAGAATGATTTTCCCTTATTAGGAGAAGTTTGGGTGGATAAGAAGAAGAAGAAGATTCCTATATATACAGTTCTGTCTCATTCTGCTGAGTCTTACATATTAGAGCAAGTTGGAAGCTAATACTTACAATAAATCACAAACTGCTTATACTTAATATTTGATTTCCTTCACTGGTTTTCTGTAGCGGACCTGCTCACATGCCCAGTAGGAGGAGGATGTTTTACTCCTGCTGTTTGTCATTCCTTTGGCCAGATTCTTAAAACTCTGTAGAGTCACGACTACAGCTGAGTCTCAAACCTCAGTCATTGATGAACTCAGCTTCCTCTCCCACAATCAGCCCTAAATGAGTGAATACGCATCCTGAACCAGCAGTTTTCATGTCAGTTCACCAACTGCTTCATCAGACTGTTAATGAAACTAATGGGGAATAAAAAAGTGCTGTTTCACGTCTCTTGTTGCACCGACGAGGTTCTCCAACAGAACATCTGTCATCATACACACAGCTGTGCGGCTCTGACTAAAATCCATATCGTTAATTCATCACATGGACGTGCAAACCATCGTCAGCAGTAATATCGTAGAAATGTAATTTTAAAGATAAATTTATTGATCCCACAGTGGGGAAAATTAATTGCTACAGCAGCTCAAAAAAATAGTGATATAGAAAAAAACAAACACACAAAAACAAATATATACAACAATAAAATGTAAAACTAAATAAAAAGACCCTGAAATGCAATTATAACATACATATATATATATATATACATATATATATATATATATATATATATATATATATATACAACAATAAAATTATAAACTAAGTAAAAGGACCTTAAAATGCAATTATAACATATATATACAACAGTAACAATTAAAAACTAAATAAAAGGACCCTAAAATGCAACTATAGTGCAGCATTGTACAGCCTGACTGAAGATGGACTGAAGGACCTGCGGAAGCTCCTTCTTACACTTGGGGTTCATTAATCTCTCGCTGAAGGAGCTACTTAAGTCTTTCACAGTCAGATGCAGAGGGTGGGAGGTGTTGTCCATGATGGAGGACAGTTTGGCCAAGCAAAATAAAATTTGGAATTTGAAAAAAGATTAATTAATCACACAAAAGTAATTAATCAATGTTTATAAATGTGCTTTACCAAGTCTGTGCACCTATATAGTATTTAGAGATTGATTTATTGTATATACACAGTCGCCAATAAAGTTGGAATAAAATATTTTTACCTCTTTCCATGATTGTGAAAATGTGATTTATTCTTGATAGATAAAGTGTAAATATTCTCCAAATTGTATTGATCAATCTCATTGCACCTGGTCAAAGGTGATTACTGATGTGTATAAATAGAAAATAAAGAGAGGAATGTGTCTGAAAACTAAATTATTCCAACTTTATGGGCGACCGTGTAGTATTTTATTTTTATTTATGTTATTTATATTTTTTATCACGTAAGAATACTGTTGTGTCAATTTTTCATTTCACCTTAGGGAGATCAATAAAGTTTCCTACCTACCTATATGGGAAATAAAAAGCGCCAGTTATGCATCTGTCTCCTGCTGTGGACACAAATTGCTTTTAGATGAAAACAACATTTCTGAATTTAGCAGCTTAATATGGACGTCTGATACACATCACTGTTCTTGTGCTGCTGTGGAAATATAAGAGTGTGATAGAGACTGTAGATCTGAGCCTGTACAACTGTGTTTTGGACACCAACACACTGTTACTGCAGGAATTAACGGAGCAGTTTTATAGTTTACTGCAGTCTCTTCTCTTCTGCTTTTCAATGTTAAATCTATTTCTTATGAACTCTGGACTCAGCTGGAGCGTTTTATATGAACACATCTCTCCTCTCTGTGTTTCTAATGTTTCCCAGTATAACTCATCTCCTCTAATTCCTCCATCTGTCCTGTTCAGACAGCTGCGAGGACTCACAGACAGAATCACAGGATAATGATTCAGTTTTCTCTCTTGCACGCTGTCTCGGCTTTTTGATTTACAGCCATTAAAAAAAGGAGAAAAGGATGCGTGGTGAGAGAGGGAGGAGGAGACAGACGCATTGATTGGACGGTTAATTTCACTGGAGCATCTCAAGATCGAGCTTTGTGTCTGGAACTCAATGAAGACGAACATCTGAGGACACGCAGGTAATCAGGCCGGTTTGGATGATATGAATATAATACATAATATACTGTATATTCTGTGGCACACACAGCAAGGCTTCAAAGCTGCTGATAAAGGTCTCGGCTCAGCGGGGGGTCGGGGGAGGAGGGGGGGGGTCTCCTGCTGTGAGGGGGGGGGCGGCAGCTCTCCCAGTATGCCTTTGAAAGTGGTCACATGACCCTTTTTGAAGGTGATGGAGGAATCCAAAGTGCAGCATCAGAGGAGGAGTGACGCAGGTAAAACATCCACCTGAACACGACTAAATATAATATAATAATAATATAATGATAAATCTTAAAGAATAACTTGAAATTGACTCTTAATTTGAGGAAATAAACATTTTAATAATTTGAGATTAAACATAAAAAAGGATTCAACCGTATATACAAATAATATACACGATGCATACACCGGTATATACAACATACTGTATGTCTGTATTAACAGGACAAAACACATTTAGATCATTTGCAAACATTCATAAAATATAAATATAAATATAAATAAAGTTTACTGTTAGTAAATATATATATATATACATAACTGCAGATGTGTTTACATGATCATATGCTTAAAAATAAACATATAGTGTATATTTATAACACAAATAGACGTACATATATGCAGTACATAATCATAATCCCACATACATATTATACATATACTAAAGATATAAATAATATATATACATAATCATACATGTACATGAACATATGTGATCCCCCCGTCACCATGTCAGGTAGCTGGTGTTGAATTTCAATGATCATCCATAATGCATGGTGGGGTCTGCTGCCATGGCAACATAAATCCAAGGTTACTGGGCTCCCCGACGCATAATTGGTCGCCGCGGAAACAGTGCTGCTCTAAATTCTCCTCATGGAGGGGGAGACATCCATCAGAGCCCCCACTAATCAGCCCAGTGCTCCCAGTATCACACTGGGAGGATGAAAAGTGGGTTTTATTCGTCTGGTTATGAAGACTGTCTCACTCTAAAATACATGAAATACATGAAATACATGAAATATGTCTCCTTTAGTGACTGAAAATGTCTATATATGTATAAATATATATATGCAGTCTGCATGCTCAGACACAGATTTTGCAGGAAGCTTTCAGGCTTATTTACAAACTCAATAATTTCATAATATTAATTTCTAATATTATCATATCATAGTTTTACTTTAAAATCATAACTTTGCTTTTTAAATATCAAAACTTTAAATAAAAATTCCCTCTTCTGTCTGATAACGTTTCCACTTTATTCTGAACGCTGATCTGCTGCTGGTGAAACTTTCATTAAGTTCATTTTTATCTTTGTATTCAGAGCACGACTGAAATCAGATTTTATTATAGAAGCTTTTACCAAACTCAAAAAGACAGAAGAAGAAACTCATGTTTTTAATGTCTCCGTCTTCTTACAGTTGAGATCTGACACAAACACATCTTTTATGTCTGTTCAGAGACTTTCTTCTTCTTCTTCTTCTTCTTCTTCTTCTTCTTCTTCTTCTTCTTCTTCTTCTTCTTCTTCTTCCTCCTCCTGCTGCTCAGAGGACTTCAGAGGTTTTTATTTATTGGTGCTCCTCCGTGTTTTCACAGTAAACATTCAGAGTCTCTGCAGTAATGAAGCTGCAGCTCCCTCAGGACCCCAAAATCCCTTCAACACCCTTCAACACATCCTCCTCACATCCTCCCAGACTGTTTTAAGGGCAGATATATAATATTCTGTAGCTTCACATTAGGGGTCCATATTCTTTCAAATGTGGAAATTCAGATTGTGGTCAAAGTTTTAGGTTGGAAATGTTTTGGAGCTCTTCTCAAACCTTTTTCACACATGACCTGATGTAGGTTTTCTGGTATGACGTCGCTACATATAAACTGATATTAACCCGACTAAGTGAGTGCTACCTCACTCTAACCCACAGCGCTTTCTGACAGCTGAGTGGAGTTGTCCTTTAACCAGTCCTTTCCAGAAAAAGAGTTTTATGTGATTGTTGCGGCCAAAAATCCTTGATTATGTGGCACGTTTTCTTAAAAAATGCGATGGAATATGCGGGATATTTATGCGATGAAATTGCAGGAACTTGCAAAAACTGTGGTTTGGTGAAAAAGAGAAAAAAAAGTGATTCCCCCAACACCCTGTTCTCACTAGGCTACTACCTTAATGTAAAGAGTAATTTCTAATACTTCCTATAATAAGCAAGCATACTACATCACAGAAAGTGTTGGGAATATATAAGTTCTCATCTTGTTTTATTTCAGACCTTAATAAACACATGGCTCAAACTTACAAAACATTGATGAGTCAAACAAGTTCTGTAGCTTTACAAAAGGAATAACTTCTGTAAAAATGAATAAATAAAATATAAAAAAATAAAATGTGTGCTTCCTGTTTTACAGAGGTAGCTATACAAAACAGACATCTTCTGTTAAAATAAGTGCTTCCAATGCACAAAGTGCAATCTCTTACTGTAAAGTTGCTTCAACTCCTGAATGAAACTACAACAGTCCACTGTGAAAATGAAAACCTGTGGTCCAACACAGAGTGCAACAATAATGTTGTTGTCATGTAATACACCAGGAAACTGCATTGCACGGTCTGTTGTGCTTATTTTTGTTGGCAAATGAGATTCATCACAGGGTTTGCAGCTTTTCGATGACGTTCACGTCGCGTAATTACGTCACTTCATAACGTTCCCATGGCAACAGGGGAAAATGGCTGCTCTCGTGTGAAGTAAACGCAACATTTTTAAAACTTTCTGCTAAGACATATGCGACTTTTTTTGCAGCGAAAATGCGGGGATTATGAAATCATGCAAGCCCCGCATATTTTGCGCAGAAATCAGCGATTTATGCGACGAAAGTGCGGCGTCTTTGGAAAAATGTGGCCCCCACAAAAATATACGAACTTTGGCTAATTATGCGATCACATAATCGCGTTTTTCTGGAGGGACTGTTAAACTGAAGGAAGCAGACAGCGACTAAACTGTGACTGCATCAGTTTTACAGTCTGAGGAGAAATTACATCTTTTAAATAACTTCTAACAGCTTTTTTATTCTTACATTACTTCTGAAAATATATTTTATCAACTTGGGTAAATGTGTCTGCATGTGTGTGTTTATCCATTTATCATTTTCATTTATTCCTCGTAAGGAACTTCTCTGGGTCTCCTAAGACCTACAGAAATAAACTTTATTTTCATTATCACAGAGCTGATTGAGTTTGTTCATTATCTGCCCTGTCAGCACTTCTTACAGACTGTGTGACCTCAGCGACCTGAAGGCTCATGGGAAATGGTGTTCGTTACCGGCTGCTGAAACGGATCAACTTTACCATCTTTATCTGCGCTGACTGCAGTAAACATCACACTGCTGCAGGGAGTCTGTTTGGTTCTAGTTTCACTGAGACTCAAATAAATCAGAACACCACAGAGAGCTGCTGGTTTATTTCTTTCAAATTAAATCAAATTAATTTATAAAGCACATTTAACCCTCCTGTTGTCCTCCCGGGTCAAATTTACCATGTTCCTTCTTTCCTTCCTTCCTCTTTCTTTAATATTTCCTTCGTTCTTCCCCTCCTTCTTTGCTCCCTCCTTACTTCTTTCTTTCCTTCCTTCCTTCCTTCTCTCCTTCCTTCCTTCCTCTTTTCCTCCTTACTCCTTTCGTTCGTTCCTTCCATCCTCCTTTCCTCCCTTCTTACTCCTTTCCTTCCTTCCTTCCTTCCTTCCTTCCTCCCTTACTTCCTTCCTCTTTTCCTCCTTTCTCCTTTCGTTCCTTCCTTCCTTCCTTCCTTCCATACTCCTTTCCTCCCTCTCTCCCTCCTTACTCCTTTCTTTCCTTCCTTCCTTCCTTCCTTGCTTCCTTCCTTCATTCCTTGACCTGTGGACAACACAAAGGTTAAAACCAGTTGACCAAAGTGCTGAACTACCAACAACAGTTTTTATTTTATTTCTGAGTTAAAGACAAAGAATAAAAATGTTTTAAGACCGGATATAAAAACAGGCAGTGAAGGAGACAGAGGTTTCTTTAAGTCCAACATCTGGACTCAGACTGTGTTTCTCTCCACTGTGTGTTCATGTTACCTGTCAGCTGATCAGAGGTATTGATCAGCTCTGAACTGAACCTACTGACCCTCCTGCAGATCAATCCGTCTCTGCAGAAACATCCTGGTTCAAAGTTACTGTTGTTCCTGTTATTTGTCGGCTCTGTGATCGTGTGTGGAAGTGTCTCGTGTGCTGACCTGCCTGCAGTCTGCTGCAGCGGTCAGAGGTCAGAGGTCACAGCCTCATTAGTTCCTCAGTAAACAGACCTGAGGACAGGCGGCCGTGACTCTGCCCAGGTGTTTCAGAGTGGAGCGTAACACCTGGAGCTCACCTGTCACACAACTGGAGTTATGACTTACTGACTCATTTACATTAAATCAGATCTGGACTCTGATGAAGCAATAATTATTTACTGTGATGAGATAAATCTGTATCGACTGAACAGCAGAAATCAGATTCTTTGTTGAACCTTTAACTCAGAGATCAATAAATAAATAAAAGCACATGTTGGACTGAAATCATGGAGCTGACTTCCTGGTTTATTGAACCTGAAACGTTCACGCTGTGACGGTGAATGAGGTCAACAAAAATAAACCTGAGAGTCAGAACTCGTCGTCTTTCTCAGAGTCAGAACTCAGTCGGATCTAAACACAGACATGAAACACATGTTGATATAATTCAGCGTGTCTTACACTTCCCGAAGATAGAAATCATTATCTCTGATCAACATAAATTAACCTTAAGAATGGTAGAAACCAGAGAAAAAAACAGGCTTCAGAACTCGCCTGAGAATCATCATGTTAAAGTTTCCTTCAGTGATCAGTGATAGTTGATAGTTGTTTCTACATCATGTCACACAGGACCTGCAGCTGATTCACAGGACTGTTAACAGAGACTATTTGACTAAATGTGAACAAATCTGGTGTAAAATTGTGTCTGAAAAAGAACAGCTGATGTTACAAAGCAGATAGATAGATAGATAGATAGATAGATAGATAGATAGATAGATAGATAGATAGATAGATAGATAGATGGATAGATAGATGGATAGATAGATAGATGGATAGATAGATGGATAGATAGATAGATGGATAGATAGATGGATAGATAGATAGATAGATAGATAGATAGATAGATAGATAGATGATAGATGATAGATAGATAGATAGATAGATAGATAGATAGATAGATAGATAGATAGATAGATAGATCTTTATTGTCATTGTCACCAGTACAACAACATTTAAAAGTGCTCACCAGTCGCTGCATCATTCATAAATATAAATAAATAAAACAAGAAAATAAAAGTTAAATAAATACTATATATAAAAACAGCCCAACTATACCCACATAAAGTTGCATTTTGTCATTGCGCAGCCCTATTTCACAGTCAGTTGTAAACAGTATTAATTAATAATTAATTAGCAGCATTGAGTGTAGTAATGGCTGCAGGATAAAAGCTGTGTTTGAATCTGTTTGTCTTGTTTTGACTGATCTGAATCGTCTGCCTGATGGCAACAGTTCAAACAGAGAGAGTCCAGTGTGAGAAGAGTCCTTTATAATGTTCTGTGTAGTTCTTCCAGTGTGGGGAGAGGGCAGCCTGTTGATGACCCTCTGGAGCGCTTTCCTCTGAGCCACTGTGCAGCTGGTGAACCAAACACAGATGCAGTATGTTAGAATGCCATCAATGGTTTTATTGGAAGTATCGTTAAAGTGTCAAAACCAAAAGAAGAAGAAGAAGAAGAAGAAGAAGAAGAAGAAGAAGAAGAAGAAGAAGAAGAAGAAGAAGAAGAAGAAGAAGCCTCAACAAGCAGAATGGATTTTCATGGATGTGACACACGAGACACGCTGTCTGATTTGCCCCGCAGGTTAACAACAGCAACACATTCAATCAATCAATCTTTATTTGTATAGCGCCAAATCACAACAAAGTTATCTCAAGGCACTTTACACATAGAGCAGGTTCTAAACCGAACTCTCTTCAGGTTTTAATTTTAAAGAGACCCAACATTCCCACATGAGCAGCACTTGGTGACAGTGGAGAGAAAAAACTCCCTTTTAACAGGAAGAAACCTCAGAACCAGGCTCAAATTCAGTCTTTGCAAACAGAAATGATGTACGTGTTTATTTGCAGAGCGTGAGAAGAGTGTTTGCTTAAACCCATTTATTTCAACCGAGCACAGATGAGCTGCGTTCAGGCTCCAGCGCTTCCTCCAGAGCCGATCGCTGCCTCTCTAATCAATGACTGTGATCCCAACGGATGCTGCAGCTGCTCTACTAAGCTACAAATATGTGTAGGGTCTATTATCAAAATAACACAATCTGACCCGATTATATTTCAGCAAAATACAGACGAAAAAAGAGACCATTTAACTACGTACCAAAAATGACCAAATCAACTAAATTTTAACAAGTTAAGAAAATCAGGCCTTTTAGTTGTGTTGCCACTAGAGTAATTAGAGGTTTGGATCATAGACTGTATATATAATAGACGTAACATTCATTCATCAGGCATGTACCTATATTTAGTAGCTTCCATAAACATCCAAAATCCCCAAGCCTCTCTGTGAGGTTGTAGAACCATGTAGAGTTTTTATATATAGACTTTTTGGTACATTTTTAACCCCTATTGACCGGTGAGGAACCATATATGGAAACTTCATTGAGCTTCATTTGCAAAAAAGTCATGTAATATCCCCCAATAACTCTCTAGGGTCTAAACTGGGAATTTCCAAGTATTTCAATGAGTGCTCTTATATAACTAATATGCATCTTATATAATTTATATTAACTTAAGATAAACTTTAAAAACATGTTTGCTGTTTGTGTTTTTCTGTCCAAACTTCAGCGGACTGCAGGAAAACATGTGATTAACTGACTTTGTCCTCTCCAAACAAACACAAACACTCAGATATTCACATAGATACATAATTAAAGGCTTGACCACAGGCTCACACACACACACACACACACACACACACACACACACACACACACACACACACACACACACAATCGTCTTCAGCCAATCAGCTCTCAGTCTTTTCGTATGCGAGCTGATGATAACAACTCAGCTGCTTCCCTGCTGCTGCGCTCATGAATGACTCACTCTCACACACACACACACACACACACACACACACACACACACACACACACACACACACACACACACTGGGATTATCACACTTTGCGACAAACTCCACCTTAAAGGGTAATTTCACGCAAATCCAGACACATCATCTCCTCCTCTCGTGTCTGTTTGTTTTTCTGATCTCACTCGATAAAAACTTTCACAGTTCCTGGATACTTCAGATGATTCTCTACTTTAGTTTATTTAATGATAATGGCAGTAAGTGTAAACATATCTTGTAAATGCATTCAGCCTTTGCAAACAGAGCTGTTTACTTGTGATCAGCAGCAGCAATTCCCCCACAGACTGAAATTACTGCTATTAAATGACTGTTCTGTTTGCACTGTATCTGTTAAAAATATACATCTTACAGAACTTTTCTTTTTGCTGCCACTACTACTACTTTATCTGTTCCACCGTGGGATAGTGAGAAACGTCTTCTCGATTCCTTTGTATGCCTTAACATGTGAAGAAATTGACAATAAAACCGACTTTGACTTTGACTTGACAAACAGAGCCGTCTACTTGTGATCAGATGTTACTGTGAGGTCTGATGCTGCATAGATGAGACTTTAACAGACTTCTAGTTTCCTGCTCTGCTCGTCATCCAGCAGTGATGCAAACTGTGACTACAGAAGTTCTGCATACACTTAACATAACGCTGGGTGGTGGCAGCGGACTCATGCTGAAGCTTCCTGCAGATCTGATTTGATGCAGTAATGAGTATCAGCTCAACACAGTTCACTCTGCAGCTGCACATTCACAACATTTCAAACTACTTAAAATGACCAAGCAGATAGAAATGAGTGATTTTACAGCATCAGCCTTTAACTTTCATCAGTCAGTATCTCAGTCCATCATTTCCTGAAGACTAATGAATGAATCTGAATATTTGCACACACACTGATGGATTTTTGCTCCCTGCAGCGTTTCTCCTGAAGCTTCTCGTGTTTCCAGGCAGATGTTCAGCTTCAGGTCGACTAAACTCATCAGCAGGTAAAAAAAAACCCATGAAGACACATTTAGAAAGAAGCTTTTTATGTCATTAACTCTCAAAAATGAAGCTTTTTTCCTTCTAATTTTTTCTAAAATCTATCAGTGTTACTTTATGCCAAGTCACTCATGCTCTTTAATAATGTGTTTGTCTTTGTGCAAATTAAAGCTTCACTCTTCGGTCTTTTCACTGAACGTCTGGTTTTATTCCTGCACATTTAGCTGAGTTTGAGACTTAAAGCGATAGTTCGGTGTAATTTCGACCTAACATCATATGCACCATGAGGTCTATCTAATCACAGCCTCAGCCCTTTTTTTCATTTGGTGGCAAACTGGTGGAGTTAGAGCCAGATGCATTGGTAGGTTGAAAGTACACCAGGAGTTTATTAAAATAAACACTTACCTGATGGCTTTTACTCTGCTGCTGCTGAAGCTGTAAACATCGTGGAAATCTTGCGCGACCACACAGGATTTCAGTGATCACGCAAGATGTTTACAGCTTTAGCAGCAGAGTAAAAGCATTATTTGTGTTGCACTGTTCTCTGTGTCCAATGTTTCAGAAGTTACCCAAACTAGCAATCTACCTAAACTTACCGGTTCATTGCATATCCTAAAGGCTAATCATTTAAAGTAAACTTGTAGAAGTACATTTGTCGGTTAGCAATATTTACCTCGACATGGCCCGCCCTTCTCTGCCTCCGATTGGCTCATCAGTTTACTGATTAGATTGACAGCGAGTACTAGCCAATTAGAGGCAGAGTAGCATGGGTCATGGCTTCACCATCCTAGGAAATAAATGGACAATTTGGCTCCCAGATACTACTGAATGGTGCATCAGGGGGGATTTAGAAGTGGGTATACGCAATGCTGACTGAAAAATAAGTGGGTATACGCCGTATGCCCGCGTATGCCCTGGACTACACCACTGCTCATGGTGCATATGACTCTAGGTCGAAATTACGCCGAACCATCGCTTTAATAAAGAAAAACTCTGAGCTCATTTCAGAAATGTGCTGCAAGGGAAATTCATTTTTTCCCCATGAAACATAAAGTTAGTGATAAACAGAGAAGTTGTAACATGAATATAATAAACTGTATTTTACCTCTCAGTCCTGTTTTTATTAGTTTGAATCTGGACCAAAAGAAGTGATGAGATGTATTTCCTCCTCATGAACTAGCAGCGGTGTTTCCTGTGAAGCAGCTGGCTGATATCTGATCTCAGGTCAGGTCAGTCTATGTTAATGACACCGAGGAGGAGCTGCTTTTATCACCACATCATGAATGTGAAAAGAGCTGCAGGTCAGATTTACATCAGAGGAAGAAACTCTGCAGAGCTACAAAGTGAATCAGCTGTTAGTTCACTTTAACTGTGAAAGGATGCAAGTTTCCTTCATAATGAGTCTCAGAACCAAACCAGTGAAGCTCAGATCTATGTTTCATTCATCAGTCATTAATAAACTAATGGTTAATCCTTAATGAAGCTTTCAGAGAGCACAGAGTTTATTCTTTAGTTGTTTATAGAGGAAAAAACACTCATTACATTATATGATGATCGAAACCTTTCTAGACCTTAAAGTTTGTTTGTTTTTTAGTTTTCTTTCTTTTAATAACTGATATTCTTCACATCTCCAGCTCTATATTTATATTATGTGTCTCTACTGGAATATCTTTGCATGATTTCCATTTTAAAAACTCTTCATTTATCTTCTACTGGTCCTTTAAGCCACATGAGTGATCCACAAATCTATTTTTCATTCATCAGTCATTAATAAACTAATGATGAATCCTTAATGAAGCTTTCAGAGAGCAAAGAGGAGAACAAACATTCACAATCACACTCAATGATGATCAGATAAAGATAAATGTATTGATCCCACAGTCGGGATATAGAAAAAAACCAAAAAAACAAACAAATATATACAACAATAAAATTATTAACTAAATAAAAAGACCCTAAAATGCAACTATAGTGCAGCATTGTACAGTCTGACTGAAGATGGACTGAAGGACCTGCGGAAGCTCCTTCTTACACTTGGGGTGTATTAATCTCTCGCTGAATGAGCTACTTAAGTCCTTCACAGTCAGATGCAGAGGGTGAGAGGTGTTGTCTCCTCTCTCCCACCATCAGTCCACCATTAATCAGTCTGTTGATTCGGTTCTTGTCTTGTCTTGTCAGAACATCCCCCCCACCCTACCCAACACACCACTGCATATGAGACCACTGACCCCACCACAGAGTCAAATGGCGCTTTTCCACTACACAGTTCCAGCACGACTCGCCTCGGTACGGCTCCAGGAACCTTTTCCATTACAAAAAAGTTCCTACTCAACGTGGGCGGGGTCGTCATAGCACGGCTCTGCGAAACTGCCGGGACTTTGTTTTCTACGCGACACAAACACATAAACAATGGAGGACATTGAGGCGATGGTGTACTTGCTGCTGTATGAGGCTTTCTGTCTCACACAAAGCAAGAAAATTGAGCCTTGTATAGCTGTAACTATGGTAACGCTGTATAGCTGTAACTATGGTAACGCTGCTGCCGGTATTTAAAAATGCCGGGTTTGATTCTTGTGTGGGACGGCTCATGACTCTTCCAGCGACAACTCTTCTGACCAATCAGAGGCCAGCAGTGTGTCGACGTCACATTTTAGTACTAAAAAAGTACCAGGTACCAGGTACTATCCATAGTTGAAACGCAAAAAAAACCGAGGCGAGGCGAGTCGTGCTGGAACTGTGTAGTGGAAAAGCGCCAAAAGAAGGAGCTCAGCAGTAGCCTGCAAACACCAACGATGTTACCTTAAACATGAAAAACATATAAAACATCATCTCTGCACAAAATGTTTAGATGCACTGGGTCACTTTCAGAAAAGATATAAAATGTCAGACTGACAGAAAAGTGTTCACTGATGTGTTTTCTTGAACGTCTTTGGGGAACGTTGCAGTAACTAATGGGACGAGGTTTGAGGTGGGAGAACACAAAACAAGGGTTTCCTTCTTGATCATTTACTATGACAGTGTTTGTTTGTTTGCAGGATGTTGATGTGAAGAGACTGTCTGTGTTTGTGCTTCTGTGGATGAATATTTGTACTTGTTCATTTATCTTTCATTTATATTTAATGCTCTATTCTAGTCTAGTTTATATTTTATTTCTCTCTCTCTCTTTCTATTTTTGGACTTTGTTTCTACTTTATTGTTATTATTAGTGGGGTTTTTGTTTTTAATTGTATGTTTTAATGTTTCCATGTTTTTACTATTATTGGGTTTTATTTTTATTTCTCAAATTGCATGTTTTTATGGTTTTTTGTTTCCAAGTCTTACTGTTAAATGTTTGTTTTATTTAAACCACATTGAGTTGCCATTGTGTATGAAATGCGCTATATAAATAAAGCTGCTTTGCCTTGACTATCTGTTTATTTTTTTATTTATTAGTTTTATTAATTTGAATTGTGGTTGATTTGTCTAAATGCAACATCTCGATCTTTAGTTTTAGTTTATCTCCTGCAGCTTGTTACAGAGTTTATCAGATATGAAGGAATCAATAAGAAGTAAACAGTATATCACATTACAAGATTACTGTCATTAAAAAGTAACTAGTTACATTACAGCATCAGTAACTGGTTGGAGTACTTTAGTGTTAATATATCTGGAGTGTAATATTTGTGTTTTTACTAACAGCATTGACTCCCATACAGAGTTGTTTCTGCTGTAACTCAATACGTTTCTTAACCTCTAATTTCATCAGATCACATTTCTGCTCATTTAAATCCT